>NW_025533639.1:182500-242500 GCF_020615455.1 Coregonus clupeaformis
AAATATTCTTAGAACCTGGTGCCATGACTGCAGAGAGTCATCAGGATGGTACATATTTCAGCGTCCAGAACACTGAATCCCCACTGTTATCCAATCACCACTCAAAGACTGGATTCTCTGCCTCTGCTTCAGCTCTACCTCTGCTTCAGCTCTGCCTCTGCTTCAGCTCTGCTTCAGCTCTGCCTCTGCTTCAGCTCTGCTTCAGCTCTACCTCTGCTTCAGCTCTGCCTCTGTTTCAGCTCTGCTTCAGCTCTGCCTCTGCTTCAGCTCTGTCTCTGCTTCAGCTCTGCCTCTGCTTCAGTTCTGCTTCAGCCCTACCTCTACTTCAGCTCTACTTCAGCTCTGCCTCTGCTTCAGCTCTGTCTCTGCTCTGCCTCTGCTTCAGTTCTTCTTCAGCCCTACCTCTACTTCAGCTCTACTTCAGCTCTGCCTCTGCTTCAGCTCTGTCTCTGCTCTGCCTCTGCTTCAGTTCTTCTTCAGCCCTACCTCTACTTCAGCTCTGCCTCTGCTTCAGCTCTTCTTCAGCCCTACTCCTACTTCAGCTCTGCCTCTGCTTCAGCTCTGCTTCAGCTCCGTCTCTGTTTCAGCTTTGTTCAGCACTTGCTGTCTGCATCATTATTTACTCAGAGTATGTGGTGCTACAAGTCAGTCAACCCCTATAAGGGTAGAGACAGAATATTTTTTGGGGGGGTGTGCTGCTGCCAGAAAGGGGGAACAAATGTGAAGGGGGGATGGGGACCAGTGAGGGGGGAGAAGGGAAATTACAACTTTGACCTCTGACCCCTGTCACCTCACCTCTCTTTCTCTCCTCCCAATCTGGGACTTCCTCTAGAGTCCTCCCCTGTTGTCCTTCTCTCTAAACCAAACAGAAAATGACATCTACAAGGGCTCTGATTCAGAGGGGTAAATGCAGAAGACACATTTCAGTTGAAGTCTGAAGACACATTTCAGTTGACGTCTGAAGACACATTTCAGTTGACGTCTGAAGGCACATTTCAGTTGAAGTCTGAAGACACATTTCAGTTGACGTCTGAAGACACATTTCAGTTGAAGTCTGAAGACACATTTCAGTGGTTCAACTGACTAGGTATCCCCTTTCCCTTCATGTGTATGACATTGTGGGAGCTATTGTCTCTCTTACATTATGACAGGCATAATCTGCAGCAAGATCTACTGTATCTATGTTTTCTCCTAACAAAATGCAGATTTTCTCCTCAACAGGCAGTTCAAGAAATCCTGCAATTCTTTATTTCGCTCATGCTTTCTAACGCTCTCTCTCTCTCTCTCTCTCTCTCTCTCTCTCTCTCTCTCTCTCTCTCTCTCTCTCTCTCTCCGCTCTCTCGTCTCTCTCTCTCTCTCTCTCTCTCTCTCTCTCTCTCTTTCTCTCTCTCTTGCTCTTTCTTTCTCTCTCTCTCTATTTTCTCTCTCTCTCTCTCTCTCTCTCTCTCTCTCTCTCCCCCTCTCTCTCTCTCTTTCCCTCTCTTGCTCTTTCTTTCTCTCTCTCTCTCTTTTTTTTCTCTCTCTCTCTCTCTTTCTCTTTCTCTTTCTCTTTCTCTCTCTCTCTCTCTCTCTCTCTCTCTCTCTCTCTCTCTCTCTCTCTCTCTCTCTCTCTCTCTCTCTCTCTCTCTCTTTCTCTCTCTCTCTCTCTCAAGTCAATTCAACTCAAAGGGGATTTATTGGCATGTGAAACATATGTTTACATTGTCAAAGCAAGTGAAATAAACAATAAACGAAAGTGAAATGAACAAAACAACAACAAAAGCAATTAGAAAGTAACTAAACACCCAAAGAGATAAAGACATGTTAAACGTTATGTTACCGGCTGTTTTAACAATGTGCAAATATTGTAGTACGAATATTATCAGAAGATAAATAAACAGGTAAATATACTTTGTATTTACAACGTTGTTTCTGGTCCATTGGTTACCCCTTTTCTCATACCAACAGGTCACAAATTGCTGTATTTTGACTAACAGATATGGGAGGGGGTTTGATTTGTTTTCAAATTCTTTGTATGTCTGTGTGATATGTGGGGAAAAAAGGGTCTCTAATATGGTCATACATTTGGCTGGAGGTTAGGAAGTGCAGTTCAGTTTACACCTCAACTTGTGGGCAGTGGGCACTGAGTCTGTACATAGTCAAAGCTTTTCTTAATTTGGGGTCAGTCACAGTGGTCAGGTATTATGCCACTGTGTACTCTCTGTTTAGGGCCAAAAAGCGTTCTAGTTTACTCCGTTTTTTTTGGGGTTGATTCTTTCCAGTGTGTCAAATAGTTTTCTTATGATTTGGTTGGGTCTAATAGTGTTGCTGTCCTGGGGCTCTGTGGGGTCTGTTTGTGTTTGTGAACAGAGCCCCAGAACCAGTTGGCTGAGGGGACTCTTCTCTAGGTTCATCTCTCTGTAGGTGAGGGCTTTGTGATGGAATGTGTGGGCATCGCTTCCTTTTAGGTGGTTGTAGAATTTAACGGCTCTTTTCTGGATTTTGATAATTAGCGGGTATTGGCCTAATTCTGCTCTGCATGTATTATTTTGTGTTTTACGTTGTATACGGAGGATGTTTTTGTAGAATTCTGCCTGCAGAGTCTCAATTTGGTGTTTGTCCCATTTTGTGAATTATTGGTTGGTGCGTGGACCCCAGACCTCAGAACCATAAAGGGCAATGGGTTCTATAACTGATTCAAATTTGTTTTACCAGATCCTAATTGGGGTGTTGAATTTCATGTTCCTTTTGATGGCGTAGAAGGCCCTTCTTGCCTTGTCTCTCAGATCGTTCACAGCTTTGTGGAAGTTACCTGTGGTGCTGATGTTTAGGCAGAGGTAAGTATAGTTTTTTGTGTGCGCTAGGGCAACGGTATCAAGATGGAATTTGTATTTGTGGTCCTGGCAACTGGACCTTTTTTGGAACATCATTATTTTTGTCTTACTGAGATTTACTGTCAGGGCCCAGGTCTGACGGAATCTGTGCAGAAGTTCTAGGTGCTGCTGTAGGCCCTCATTGGTTGGGGACAGAAGCACCAGATCATCAGCAAACAGTAGACATTTGACTTCAGATTCTAGTAGGGTGAGGCCGGGTGTTGCAGACTGTTCTAGTGCCCTCGCCAATTCGTTGATATATATGTTGAAGAGGGTGGGGCTCAGGCTGCATCCTTGTCTCACCCCATGGCCCTGTGGAAAGAAATGAGTGTGTTCTTTTGCCAATTTTAACTTCACACTTGTTGTTTGTGTACATGGATTTTATAATGTCGTATGTTTTTCCCCCTCTTCCCTTTCTCCCCCTGTCTCTCTCTCTCTCTCTCTCTCTCTCTCTCTCTCTCTCTCTCTCTCTCTCTCTCTTTCTCTATTTATATGTTTTTCCCCCAACACCGCTTTTGTACCTACCATAGGAGTCTCCTCGAAGGCTACCAATACGGATATTTCTGCTCATATGCAGGAGAAGAAAACATCGTAACCATGAATTCTGCTCTGTATCAGAGAATTCTACAGGAGAATGTCAGACCATCCGTCTGCGAGCTGAAGCTGAAGCGCAGCTGGGTCATGCAGCAAGACAATGATCCAAAACTACACAATCAAGTCTACATGAAAATTGCTAAAAAGCAACAAATTGGAAGGTTTGGAATGGCCTAGTCAAAGTCCAGACCTAATCCCAATTGAGATGTTGTGGCAGGATTTGAAACGAGCAGTTCATGCTTGAAAACCCACACGTCACTGAGTTAAAGCAGTTCTGCATGGAAGAGTGGGCCAAAATTCCTTCACAGCGACGTGAGAGACTGATCAACAACTACAGGAAGCATTTGGTTGGAGTCATTGCAGCTAAAGGTGGCACAACCAGTTATTGAGTGTAAGAGGGCAATTACTTTTTCACACAGGGGAATTGGGTGTTGCATAACTTTGTTTATGAAATAAATGAAATAAATATGTAATTGTTGTGTTATTTGTTCACTTATGTTCCCTTTATCTAATATTAGGTTTTGGTTGAAGATCTGATAACATTCAGTATCACAAATATGCAAAAGTAGAGAAAATTAGAAAGGGGGCAAATACATTTTCATAGCACTGTATATAATATAATAATAATATGCCATTTAGCAGACGCTTTTATCCAAAGCAACTTACAGTCATGTGTGCAAACATTTTTACGTATATACATACATACATACATACAGTGGCTTGCGAAAGTATTCACCCCCCTTGGCATTTTTCCTATTTTGTTGCCTTACAACCTGGAATTAAAATGGATTTTTGGGGGGTTTGTATAATTTCATTTACACAACATGCCTACCACTTTGAAGATGCAAAATATTTTTTGGGGGTGAAACAAACAAGAAATAAGACAAAGAAACAGAAAACTTCAGCGTGCATAACTATTCACCCCCCCAGAGTCAATACTTTGTAGAGCCACCTTTTGCAGCAATTACAGCTGCAAGTCTCTTGGGGTATGTCGCTATAAGCTTGGCACATCTAGCCACTGGGATTTTTGCCCATTCTTCAAGGCAAAACTGCTCCAGCTCCTTCAAGTTGGATGGGTTCCGCTGATGTACAGCAATCTTTAAGTCATACCACAGATTCTCAATTGGATTGAGGTCTGGGCTTTGACTAGGCAATTCCAAGACATTTAAATGTTTCCCCTTAAACCACTCAAGTGTTGCTTTAGAAGTATGCTTAGGGTCATTGTCCTGCTGGAAGGTGAACCTCCGTCCCAGTCTCAAATCTCTGGAAGACTGAAACAGGTTTCCCTCAAGAATTTCCCTGTATTTAGCGGCATCCATCATTCCTTCAATTCTGACCAGTTTCCCAGTCCCTGCCGATGAAAAACATCCCCACAGCATGATGCTGCCACCACCATGCTTCACTGTGGGGATGGTGTTCTCGGGTTGATGAGAGGTGTTGAGTTTGCGCCAGACATAGTGTTTTCCTTGATGGCCAAAAAGCAACATTTTAGTCTCATCTGACCAAAGTACCTTCTTCCATATGTTTGGGGAGTCTCCCACATGCCTTTTGGTGAACACCAAACATGTTTGTTTATTTTTCTTCTTTAAGCAATGGCTTTTTTTCTGGCCACTCTTCAGTAAAGCCCAGCTCTGTGGCGTGTACGGCTTAAAGTGGTCCTATGGACAGATACTCCAATCTCCGCTGTGGAGTTTGCAGCTCCTTCATTTTACATTTTAGTCATTTAGCAGACGCTCTTATCCAGAGCGACTTACAGTTAGTGAGTGCATACATTTTCATACTGGCCCCCTGTAGGAAACGAACCCACAACCCTGGCGTTGCAAGCGCCAAGCTCAACCAACTGAGCTACAGGGGACCTGTAGGGGACCCCTTCACGGTTATCTTTGGTCTCTTTGTTGCCTCTCTGATTAATACCCTCCCTGCCTGGTCCGTGAGTTTTGGTGGGCGGCCCTCTCTTGGCAGGTTTGTTGTGGTGCCATATTCTTTCAATTTTTTTAAATAATGGATTTAATGGTGCTCCGTGGGATGTTCAAAGTTTCAGATCTTTTTTTATAACCCAACCCTGATCTGTACTTCTCCACAACTTTGTCCCTGACCTGTTTGGAGAGCTCATTGGTCTTCATGGTGCCGCTTGCTTGGTGGTGTCCCTTGCTTAGTGGTGTTGCAGACTCTGGGGCCTTTCAGAACATGTGTATATATACTGAGATCATGTGACACTTAGATTGCACACAGGTGGACTTTATTTAACTAATTATGTGACTTCTGAAGGTAATTGTTTGCACCAGATCGTATTTAGGGTTTTCATAGCAAAGGGTGTGAATACATATGCACGCACCACTTTTCCGTTATTTATTTTGTAGAATTTTTTGAAACAAGTTATTTTTTTCATTTCACTTCACCAATTTGGACTATTTTGTGTATGTCCATTACATGAAATCTAAATAAAAATCCATTTAAATTACAAGTTGTAATGCAACAAAATAGGAAAAACACCAAGGGGGATGAATACGTTTGCAAGGCACTGTACATACATATATATATATATACATACATACACACATACATATACACACACACATATATATATATATATATATATATATATATATATATATACACACATACACATTCACATATACACATACATACACACACATACACACACATATATATACATACATACATATATACATACATCCATACACACACACATATCCTTTTTTAAATTATATTTCCCTTCATTACTTTCCAACCCCACCACCCCTTCCCCAATTGGAGGAAACTAGTGAACAACAACGCTTAGGCCTCTACTTCCAGCCCATACATACTATATACATTTTATTGTCCTTTTTCTGGTCACTGGTGTAGCCTACAAACGTAATGTTGTACACAGAGCTATTGCATTCTATGTCTCAGTAAGTCTGATTTCATGTTCTTTATTCAGGAGTGGAGTGGGTTATATGTAGCTATTTACATGTTTTACACAAACTCTGTTCACATTATAGCCAACATAAACACGATACAAACAGGTGGTGCCATCTATCCACGGTTTCTGGTTAGGGTAGGTCAAAAACAATCTTGACGCATGGATTCCAATTGGTCAGACCAGCGTTGAATAGACCTTAGAATGGGTACTTCCTTTTTCAGTTTCTGCCTAAAGGAAGGGAGGAGCAAAATGGAGTCGTGATCTGATTTGCCGAAGGGAGGGCGGGGGAGGGCCTTGTAGGCGTCTCGAAAAGGCAAGTAGCAGTGGTCGAGTGTTTTACCAGTGCGAGTACTACAGTCAATGTGTTGATAGAACTTCGGTAGCATTTTCCTCAAATTTGCTTTGTTAAAATCCCCAGCTACAATAAATAAATGCAGCCTCAGGATACGTGGTTTTCAGTATGCATAAAGTCCATTGTAGTTCTTTGAGGGCCATCGTGGTATCGGCTTGAGGGGGAATATACACGGCTGTGACTATAACCGAATAGAATTCTCTTGGGAGGTAATACGGTCGGCATTTGATTGTGAGGTATTCTAGGTCGTGTGAACAAAAGGACTTGAGTTTCCTGTACGTTATCACAATCACACCATGAGTAGTTAATCATGAAACATACACCCCACCTTTCTTCTTCCCGGAGAGTTCTTTATTCCTGTCTGTATGATGTACTGAGAACCCAGCTGGCTGTATGCACGGGGACAGTATATCCAGAGAAAGACATGGTTCCGTGAAACAGAGTATGTAACAGTCCCTGATGTCTCTCTGGAAGGAGATCCTCGCCCTGAGCTTGTCTACTTTATTGTCCAAAGACTGAACATTAGCGAGTAAAATACTCGGAAGCGGTGAATGGTGTGCCCGCCTCCTGAGTCGGACTAGAAGTCCACTCCGAATACCTCTTCTCCACCGGCGGCATCTTGGAGCAGCCTCTGGGATAAGTTCAATTGCCCTGGGGGGTACGAACAAAGGACCCAATTCGGGAAAGTCATATTCCTGGTCGTAATGCTGGTGAGTTACCGCCGCTCTGATATCCAAAAGTTATTTCCGGCTGTATGTAATAACACAAAAGACGTTGTGGGCTAATAATGTAAGAAATAACACACAAAGAAACAAAATACTGCAAAGTTGTTTAGGAGCTAGAAGCAGAGCTGCCATCCATGTCTGTTGCTTTGGAGCTAGAAGCAGAGCTGCCATGTCTGTTGCTTTGGAGCTAGAAGCAGAGCTGCCATCCATGTCTGTCAGCGCAATCTTACCCCCCCATCCCCGTCAAGGAGACAGACAGACAGAGAAGTTGGTAGATTTCATAATATATATGTTTTGGAATGTTTCTTCAAATCGTCGCAGGGTTTTTTTTTATTTAAGAAATATGAGGCAGAGACGTAGGCTACATCATCATGGTTCAGCCGAGCGTGAGTAAAGAGATAAACTTGAAGGGAGGTGATGTGAGCAGAAGCTACGTTAGAAAAACCAATGTGTTTGTAAAATAACACATGGGCAGAATGTGATCCGCATCCTTAGCTTTAAGAGAGAGGTTTTCCGGAGGGCCAGGCGGGGGGGGGGGCAGGTCGTGGTTAAGAACTCTGTATCCGTAGCCACGGCCCAAAACATAAAGACAGTGAAGGAGCATCGGTGGCAGGGGGTACTGGGAGCTGAGAGCATGGCAGGGTATAGATGGAGGGTGCTCTACAAGCTTCCAGTGCCGAAAAGGGGCAGGGGACCTCCAGTTGAGGGTGGTACATGGAGCCTTGGTTCAGAGGGGCTGTCTGTAAGGCTGGAGAGGAGGGGCTGGATGTCAGTTTGTAGTGTGGTGCTGGATTGTGTATTGTAATGCACAGTGTTGAGGTTGTGGCGGTACGCGGTGCGTTTTTTATGGTACGCAATGTATTTGTAGGGGGTGGAGGGGGTAATGTGGTGTTTTAGTGTAATGTCTCATTAAAGTAAGAAAAAAGTCTAAAGTCTCTCTTTCTCTCTCTCTCTCTCTCGCTCTTTCTCTCTCTCTCTCTTTTCTCTCTCTCTCTCTCTCTCTCTCTCTCTCTCTCTCTCTCTCTCTCTCTCTCTCTCTCTCGCTCTGTCTCTCTCTCTCTCCCTTTCTCTTCTCTCTCTCTCTCTCTCTCTCTCTCTCTCTCTCTCTCTCTCTCTCTCTCTCTCTCTCTCTCTCTCTCTCTCTCTCTCTCTCTCTCTCTCTCTCTCTCTCTCTCTCTCTCTCTATCTCTCTCGCTCTTTCTCTCTCTCTCTCTCTCTTGCTCTTTCTTTCTCTCTCTCTCTCTCTCTTTCTCTCTCTCTCTCTCTCTCTCTCTGTCTCTCTCTGACACTAGCGGCAGTCTTGTTAGCGTCCTCTTACACCCAGTGTGCAACTGTTGCCATCTGGGCCTATTAGCAGGCTAAGCCCGGGTGCTCCCCCCATACTAACCCCTGGGTGCTTTGTCTTGTGGCCAGCCCTGCCTGGAACTGGGAGGGTATCTGTCTGATTTCTCCAGCCCCCTACCCAGGGCTAACTGTGGGCTAACCTGTTCACCCCAACAGGGAAGATGGACACATTACTGGTGAACATGTTTCCAAGGGTTCCAGAGACCAACTGCCCTCTGGGATTTATTGGGTCATTATCTGTAGGTTGACAGTAAGTCTATCTGGTCAGTAATATACTCATAGGGGAGGGTAGGTTCCCACTAGATGGCCAAGCTGCTAAGGCAAAATTGTCTATATCATAAAAATATATCAAAATATACATTCTGTTTTTTTGGGTCTTAATTTAATGTTAGGGTCAGGTATAAAGTTAGCAGTCTGGTTAAGGTAAGGGTTAAGGTTAGGGTTACGCACAAGGTTAGGGTTAGGGTTAATGTTAAGGTTAGGTTTAAAATCAGATTTTAAGAAGATAAACTGTAGAACTGGGCAAGGCTTCCAACTTTGCAACTTGGCCAGATAGTGAGGACAGGGAGGACCGGTACAACACATAGCAGAGGACCAAGCCGCTGTACCTTATGTTGTCGTTCAGTCACAGGTCTGTTACAGGTCAGTCACAGGTCTGTCACAGGTCTGTTACAGGTCAGTCACAGGTCTGTTACAGGTCAGTCACAGGTCTGTTACAGGTCAGTCACAGGTCTGTTACAGGTCAGTCACAGGTCTGTCACAGGTCTGTTACAGGTCAGTCACAGGTCTGTTACAGGTCAGTCACAGGTCTGTTACAGGTCAGTCACAGGTCTATTACAGGTATTTTACAGGTTGGAGGATGACACTACATTATCATAGTCCGTAAATGGTTCTTCTTCATAATTGCATGATACTCTAGAATATAAATTATTATTTAATTCCTCAGTAGCATGAAGGTAGTTTAGGGAATAACCAATAATCATCCAGTGTATGTGACAATTACAAAAAATAAAAGTATTCTTCTTAAAGGTGGATTACTGATTGAACCTCTAACCAGGCTCATTTATATCAATGAAAGGTCTACAGATAGGGAAGCCTGATAGGGCTCTGGGTTCTACAGATAGGGAAGCCTGATAGGGCTCTGGGTTCTACAGATAGGGAAGCCTGATAGGGCTCTGGGTTCTACAGATAGGGAAGCCTGATAGGGCTCTGGGTTCTACAGATAGGGAAGCCTGATAGGGCTCTGGGTTCTACAGATAGGGGAAGCCTGATAGGGCTCTGGGTTCTACAGATAGGGAAGCCTGATAGGGCTCTGGGTTCTACAGATAGGGAAGCCTGATAGGGCTCTGGGTTCTACAGATAGGGGAAGCCTGATAGGGCTCTGGGTTCTACAGATAGGGAAGCCTGATAGGGCTCTGGGTTCTACAGATAGGGAAGCCTGATAGGGCTCTGGGTTCTACAGATAGGGAAGCCTGATAGGGCTCTGGGTTCTACAGATAGGGAAGCCTGATAGGGCTCTGGGTTCTACAGATAGGGAAGCCTGCTAGGGCTCTGGGTTCTACAGATAGGGAAGCCTGATAGGGCTCTGGGTTCTACAGATAGGGAAGCCTGATAGGGCTCTGGGTTCTACAGATAGGGAAGCCTGATAGGGCTCTGTGCGTGGGTTTGTGTTTCAATAAATGTGCCTAATGCAACAATACAGTTCAGACAAAGGACAATTTCACCAGCCATTGTTTGGTTTTTTACCTTTCGTCATAGCGCTCTTTCCTGCTTTTTAATAAAAGAAAGTATTTGACCAAATGGCAACCTATTTATTGATTTATTTTACACATAGTGCACTACTTTTTGACCAGGGCTTGATAGGGCTCTCGTCAAAAGTTCTGCACTATATAGGGAATAGGGTGCCATCTGGGCCTTAGAAGAAGTCGCTCCTGGCCCTGGCGGTCTCTACAGGGCTGGTCCTCTGTAGCTCAGCTGGTAGAGCATGGTGCTTGTAACGCCAGGGTAGTGGGTTCGATCCCCGGGACCACCCATGCGTAAAAATGTATGCACGCGTGACTGTAAGTCGCTTTGGATAAAAGCGTCTGCTAAACGGCATATTATTATATTACATTATTTACGCGTTAATGGGGTTTCATTCATGGCTTTGAATGGTTATAGGAGTGGATTGGATTGGAAAACAACGGTGCGTCTCAAATGGTGCCATTTGGCAAGCAGACAATGACATATTCATCATGGGAAAACAAATGGTGTGTATCAGGGAAGAAGCTGCTGTATTATACAGGGGAGGTTTTACGATGGAGGGGTCAGGATGGAGGGGTCAGGATGGAGGGGTCAGGATGGAGGGGTTAGGATGGAGGGGTCAGGATGGAGGGGTTAGGATGGAGAGGTTACGATGGAGGGGTTACGATGGAGAGGTTAGGATGGAGAGGTTACGATGGAGAGGTTATGATGGAGAGGTTAGGATGGAGAGGTTATGATGGAGAGGTTAGGATGGAGAGGTCAGGATGGAGAGGTTAGGATGGAGGGGCTAGGATGGAGAAGTCAGGATGGAGGGGTTAGGATGGAGAGGTTAGGATGGAGAGGTTAGGATGGAGGGGTTAGGATGGAGAGGTTAGGATGGAGAGGTCATCACCAAATGATGACCACCAGTCAGAAACCACTATGATGACACACCAAATGATGACCACCAATCAGAAACCACTATGATGACACACCAAATGATGACCACCAATCAGAGACCACTATGATGACACACCAAATGATGACCACCAATCAGAGACCACTATGATGACACACCAAATGATGACCACCAATCAGAGACCACTATGATGACACACCAAATGATGACCACCAATCAGAGACCACTATGATGACACACCAAATTATGACCTCCAGTCAGAGACCACTATGACACACCAAATGATGACCACCAATCAGAGACCACTATGATTACACACCAAATGATGACCACCAATCAGAAACCACTATGATGACACACCAAATGATGACCACCAATCAGAGACCACTATGATGACACACCAAATTATGACCACCAGTCAGAGACCACTATGTTGACACACCAAATGCATTGTCCTGTTGAAAAACAAATGATAGTCCCACTAAGCCCAAACCAGATGGGATGGCGTATCGCTGCAGAATGCTGTGGTAGCCATGCTGGTTAAGTGTGCCTTGAATTCTAAATTAATCACTGACAGTGTCACCAGCAAAGCACCCCCACACCATAACACCTCCTCCTCCATGCTTTGCGGTGGGAACTACACATGCAGAGATCATCTGTTCACCCACACCGCGTCTCACAAAGACATGGCGGTTGGAACCCAAAATCTCAAATTTGGACTCCAGACCAAAGGACAGATTTCCACTAGTCTAATGTCCATTGCTCGTGTTTCTTATCCCAAGCAAGTCTCTTCTTATTATTGGTGTCCTTTAGTAGTGGTTTTGGTTTCTTTGTAGACATTCGATCATGAAGGCCTGATTCACGCAGTCTCCTCTGAACAGTTGATGTTGAGATGTGTCTGTTACGTGGTTTTTGCGACAGCACTTGAAGAAACTTTCAAAGTTCTTGAAATGTTGCGTATTGACTGTCCTTCATGTCTTAAAGAAATGATGGACTCTCGTTTCTCTTTGCTTAATTGAGCTGTTCTTGCCATAATATGAATTTGGTATTTTACCAAATAGGGCTATCTTCTGTATACCACCCCTACCTTGTCACCACACAACTGATTGGCTCAACCGCATTAAGAAGGAAATAAATTCCACAAATTAACTTTCAAGAAGGCACACCTGTTAATTGAAATGCATTCCAGGTGACTACCTCATGAAGCTGGTTGAGAGAATGCCAAGAGTGTGCAAAGCTGTCATCAAGGCAAAGGGTGGCTATTTGAAGAATCTCAAATACAAAATACATTTTGATTTGTTTAACACTTTTTTGTTTACTACCTGATTCCATATGTGTTATTTCATAGTTTTGATGTCTTCACTATTATTCTACAATGTAGAAAATAGTAAAAACAAATTAAGAACAACCCTTGAATGAGTAGGTGTGTCCAAACTTTTGACTGGTAGTGTATATATACAGTGGGGAGAACAAGTATTTGATACACTGCCGATTTTGCAGGTTTTCCTACTTACAAAGCATGTAAAGGTCTGTAATTGTTATCATAGGTACACTTCAACTGTGAGAGACGGAATCTAAAAAATCCAGAAAATCACATTGTATGATTTTTAAGTAATTAATTTGCATTTTATTGCATGACATAAGTATTTGATCACCTACCAACCAGTACGAATTCCGGCTCTCACAGACCTGTTAGTTTTTCTTTAAGAAGCCCTCCTGTTCTCCACTCATTACCTGTATTAACTGCACCTGTTTGAACTCGTTACCTGTATAAAAGACACCTGTCCACACACTCAATCAAACAGACTCCAACCTCTCCACAATGGCCAAGACCAGAGAGCTGTGTAAGGACATCAGGGATAAAATTGTAGACCTGCACAAAGCTGGGATGGGCTACAGGACAATAGGCAAGCAACTTGGTGAGAAGGCAACAACTGTTGGCGCAATTATTAGAAAATTGAAGAAGTTCAAGATGACGGTCAATCACCCTCGGTCTGGGGCTCCATGCAAGATCTCACCTCGTGGGGCATCAACGATCATGAGGAAGGTGAGGGATCAGTCCAGAACTACACGGCAGGACCAGGTCAATGACCTGAAGAGAGCTGGGACCACAGTCTCAAAGAAAACCATTAGTAACACACTACGCCGTCATGGATTAAAATCCTGCAGCGCACGCAAGGTCCCCCTGCTCAAGCCAGCGCATGTCCAGGCCCGTCTGAAGTTTGCCAATGACCATCTGGATGATCCAGAGGAGGAATGGGAGAAGGTCAAACTCGCCGTGTTTGGAGGAAGAAGAAGGATGAGTACAACCCCAAGAACACCATCCCAACCGTGAAGCATGGAGGTGAAAACATCATTCTTTGGGGATGCTTTTCTGCAAAGGGTACAGGACGACTGCACCGTATTGAGGGGAGGATGGATGGGGCCATGTATCGCGAGATCTTGGCTAACAACCTCCTTCCCTCAGTAAGAGCATTGAAGATGGGTCGTGGCTGGGTCTTCCAGCATGACAACGACCCGAAACACACAGCCAGGGCAACTAAGGAGTGGTTCCGTAAGAAGCATCTCAAGGTCCTGGAGTGGCCTAGCCAGTCTCCAGACCTGAACCCAATAGAAAATCTTTGGAGGGAGCTGAAAGTCCATATTGCCCAGCGACAGCCCCGAAACCTGAAGGATCTAGAGAAGGTCTGTATGGAGGAGTGGGCCAAAATCCCTGCTGCAGTGTGTGCAAACCTGGTCAAGACCTACAGGAAACGTATGATCTCTGTAATTGCAAACAAAGGTTTCTGTACCAAATATTAAGTTCTGCTTTTCTGATGTATCAAATACTTATGTCATGCAATAAAATGCAAATTAATTACTTAAAAATCATACAATGTGATTTTCTGGATTTTTGTTTTAGATTCCGTCTCTCACAGTTGAAGTGTACCTATGATAAAAATTACAGACCTCTACATGCTTTGTAAGTAGGAAAACCTGCAAAATCGGCAGTGTATCAAATACTTGTTCTCCCCACTGATATATATATATATATATATATATATATATATATATATATATATATATATACTGTATATACGACCGTATATATGGGTGCTGTTGACAGTAGCTATATGGTATCTGCTTATGTCATTACACCACATCTGATAGAATAGAACAGAATAGAACACATAACACAGATTATACATCGGTTGGGTCTAATCCTGAGCACATTTTCTATGCCAGGCGAAATCTCGCCTCATTAGCTTATTGTTATGGATGTGTCCAAATGTCACTAGAAAACAGCTAAAACAAATACAGCTACTGTTGTTATTCTGGCTGCACTTTTTGACGTTACTGTAAGTTAGCCGTAGTTGGCTAGCTAGCAAGCAAGGGACGAGAACGTTACCAGCCGGTATGGCAATGGGACATTTAGAACGAACGACTGGGTCGCGTCCATAGATACAGAACAAAAAGACTGAACGACTGGGTCGCGTCTCTGGCAACCGAACCGATAGAACGAACGACCAGCCGGCTTGGGTAGCAACCCTTGATTTGTGTCGGGACTATGTCTTGTGGAAGGATGAAATAGTATGAATAAATTCTTCAAAATAAAGTTTTTAATTAAAATATGTAAATCATTATTTGAATATGTTGATAACCTGTTGTATAAAAGTGATAATGCCCTCGAAGCCGGTGTTTGGAGGATATATTGGCACGGTTTGCCAGCCCTCGACTTCATCTCGGGCCTAACAACACCCTATCCAATATATCCTCCAAACACCAGCTTCGAGGGCATTATCACTTAAATAGAACACATAATAAAGAATAGAACACAGAACACAGAATAGAACACAGAATAGAACACGTAACACAGAATAGAACACAAAACAAGGAATTGAACACACAACACAGAATAGAACACAGAATAAAACACACAACAAAGAATAGAACACATAACACTGAATAGAACACATAACACAGAATAGAACACATAACACAGAATAGAACACATAACTCAGAATAGAACACATAACACAGAATATAAATCAGAACACAGAATAGAACACAAAACACAGAATAGAACACATAACACAGAATAGAACACATAACACAGAATAGAACACATAACACAGAATAGAACACATAACTCAGAATAGAACACATAACTCAGAATAGAACACATAACTCAGAATAGAACACATAACTCAGAATAGAACACATAACTCAGAATAGAACACATAACTCAGAATAGAACACATAACACATAATATAAATCAGAACACAGAATAGAACACATTACACAGAATATAAATCAGAACACAGAATAGAACACATAACTCAGAATAGAACACATAACTCAGAATAGAACACATAACACAGAATATAAATCAGAACACAGATTTTTTATTTTATTTTTTTATTTCACCTTTATTTAACCAGGTAAGCCAGTTGAGAACAAGTTCTCATTTACAACTGCGACCTGGCCAAGATAAAGCAAAGCAGTGCGATAAAAACAACACAGAGTTACATATGGGGTAAAAAACATAAAGTCAAAAATACAACAGAAAATATATATACAGTGTGTGCAAATGTAGCAAGAAGAATAGAACACAAGAATAGAACACATAACTCAGAATAGAACACATAACACAGAATATAAATCAGAACACAGAATAGAACACAACACATAATAGAACACAGAATAGAACACTGCTATAAAATAAAAGGGGAGGATCTAATTATGTATTCCTGTGGGAGAGGCGGGTATTCTGGTTAACTAGATTGGGGGGGGGGGGGGCAGCACAGAACAGCATGACAGGAAAAGAAAGAGAAGAGAAAGGAGGAGGGGAGAAAAGGGAGTGTGACCCCTAACTAACAGGTGGCCAGTCAACCTCAGCTGGTGGCAGCGTCAACTCTGCACTCTGACACTAGCCTTGCCTGACTGGATACAAGTAGCGCTCTCCTCTGTCTCTCTCTCTCTCTCTCTCTCTCTCTCTCTCTCTCTCTCTCTCTCTCTCTCTCTCTCTCTCTCTCTCTCTCTCTGTTCTCGCCCTCTCTCTCTCTCTCTCTCTCTCTCTCTCTCTCTGTCTCTCTCTCTCTCTCTCTCTCTCTCTCTCTCTCTCTCTCTCTCTCTCTCTCTCTCTCTCTCTCTCTCTCTCTCTCTCTCTCTCTCTCTCTGTCTCTCTCTCTCTCTCTCTGTCTCTCTCTCTCTCTTTCTCTCTCTATCTCCTCTGTCTCTCTCTCTCCTCTCTCTCTCTCTCCTCTCTCTCTCTCTCTCTCTCTCACCCCCTCTCTCTCTTTTCTCTCTCGCTCATCTTCTATCACTCTCTCCTCTTCTCTTTCTCAATTTTAATTCAATTTAAGAGCTTTATTAGCATAGGAAACATATGTTTACATTGCCAAAGCAAGTGAAACAGATAATAAGCAAAAGTGAAATAAACATTACAAAATTAACATTAAATATTACACTCACAAAAGTTCCAAAAGAATAAAGACATTTCAAATGTCATATTATGTCTATATACAGCGTTATAATGATGTACAAATAGTTAAAGTACAAAAAGGAAAATAAATATACATAAATATGGTTGTATTTACAATGGTGTTTGTTCTTCACTGGTTGCCCTTTTCTTGTGGCACCAAGTCACAAATCTAGCTGCTGTGATGGCACACTGTGGTTTTTCACCCAGTAGATAAGGGAGTTTATCAACATTGGATTTGCTTTCGAATTCTTCATGGATCTCTATAATCTGAGGAAAATATGTGTCTTTAATATGGTCTCTCTCTCCCCTCTCTCTCTCTCTCTCTCTCTCTCTCTCTCTCTCTCTCTCTCTCTCTCTCTCTCTCTCTCTCTCTCTCTCTACCTAATTTTCTGTATTTCCCCCCCAACTCTCCGCCTCTCTCTCTCAGTCACTGTACCCCCTCTCTCAGTCACTGTACCCTCTCTCTCAGTCACTGTACCCTCTCTCTCAGTCTCAGTACCCTCTCTCTCAGTCAATGTACCCTATTTCTCAGTCACTGTACCCTCTCTCAGTCACTTTAACCTCTCTCTCAATCACTGTACCCTCTCTCTCAGTCACTCAAAGCCTCTCACTCAATCACTGTACCCTCTCTATCAATCACTGTACCCTCTCTCTCAGTCACTCAAATCCTCTCACTCAATCACTGTACCCTCTATCTCAGTCACTGTACCCTCTCTCTCAGTCACTGTACCCTCTCTCTCAGTCACTGTACCCTCTCTCTCAGTCACTGTACCATCTCTCTTAGTCACTGTACCCTCTCTATCAGTCACTATAACCTCTCTCTCAATCACGTTTTCCTGTTTATCAGTCACTGTACCCTCTCTCTCAGTCACTGTACCCTTTTTATCAATCACTGTACCCACTCTCTCAGTCACTGTACCCTTTTTATCAGTCACTGTACCCTTTCCCTCAGTCACTGTACCCTCTCTCTCAGTCACTGTACTCTCTCCCTCAATCACTGTACCGTCTCTCTCAATCACTGTACCCACTCTCTCAGTCACTGTAACCTCTTTCTCAATCACTGTATCCTCTCTCTCAGTCACTCAAATCCTCTCTCTCAATCACTGAACCCTCTCTCTCAGTCACTGTACCCTCTCTCTCAGTCACTGTACCCTCTCTATGTCACTGTAACCTCTTTCTCAATCACTGTACCCTCTCTCTCAGTCACTCAATTCCTCTCTCTCAATCACTGTACCCTCTCTCTCAGTCACTGTTACCTCTCTCTCAGTCACTGTTACCTCTCTCTCAGTCACTGTACCCTCTCTCTCAGTCACTGTAACCTCTCTCTCAATCACTGTACCCTCTCTCACAGTCACGCAAATCCTCTCTCTCAATTACTCTACCCTCTCTGTCAGTCACTGTACCCTCTCTCTCAGTCACTGTACTATCTCTCAGTCAGTGTAACATCTCTCTCAATCACTGTACCCTCTCTCTCAGTCACTGTACCCTCTCTCTCAGTCACTGTACCCTCTCTCTCAGTCTCAGTACCCTCTCTCTCTCAGTCAATGTACCCTATTTCTCAGTCACTGTACCCTCTCTCTCAGTCACTGTATCCTCTCAATCAATCACTGTACCCTCTCTCTCAGTCACTGTACCCTCTCTCAGTCACTTTAACCTCTCTCTCAATCACTGTACCCTCTCTCTCAGTCACTCAAATCCTCTCACTCAATCACTGTACCCTCTCTATCAATCACTGTACCCTCTCTCTCAGTCACTCAAATAATCTCACTCAATCACTGTACCCTCTCTCTCAGTCACTGTACCCTCTCTCTCAGTCACTGTACCCTCTCTCTCAGTCACTGTACCCTCTCTCTCAGTCACTGTACCATCTCTCTTAGTCACTGTACCCTCTCTATCAGTCACTATAACCTCTCTCTCAATCACGTTTTCCTGTTTATCAGTCACTGTACCCTCTCTCTCAGTCACTGTACCCTTTTTATCAATCACTGTACCCACTCTCTCAGTCACTGTACCCTTTTTATCAGTCACTGTACCCTCTCCCTCAGTCACTGTACCCTCTCTCTCAGTCACTGTACTCTCTCCCTCAATCACTGTACCGTCTCTCTCAATCACTGTACCCACTCTCTCAGTCACTGTAACCTCTTTCTCAATCACTGTATCCTCTCTCTCAGTCACTCAAATCCTCTCTCTCAATCACTGAACCCTCTCTCTCAGTCACTGTACCCTCTCTCTCAGTCACTGTACCCTCTCTCTCAGTCACTGTACCCTCTCTATGTCACTGTAACCTCTTTCTCAATCACTGTACCCTCTCTCTCAGTCACTCAATTCCTCTCTCTCAATCACTGTACCCTCTCTCTCAGTCACTGTTACCTCTCTCTCAGTCACTGTTACCTCTCTCTCAGTCACTGTAACCTCTCTCTCAATCACTGTACCCTCTCTCACAGTCACGCAAATCCTCTCTCTCAATTACTGTACCCTCTCTGTCAGTCACTGTACCCTCTCTCTCAGTCACTGTACTATCTCTCAGTCAGTGTAACATCTCTCTCAATCACTGTACCCTCTCTCTCAGTCACTGTACCCTCTCTCTCAGTCACTGTACCCTCTCTCTCAGTCTCAGTACCCTCTCTCTCTCAGTCAATGTACCCTATTTCTCAGTCACTGTACCCTCTCTCTCAGTCACTGTATCCTCTCAATCAATCACTGTACCCTCTCTCTCAGTCACTGTACCCTCTCTCAGTCACTTTAACCTCTCTCTCAATCACTGTACCCTCTCTCTCAGTCACTCAAATCCTCTCACTCAATCACTGTATCCTCTCTATCAATCACTGTACCCTCTCTCTCAGTCACTAAAATCCTCTCACTCAATCACTGTACCCTCTCTCTCAGTCACTGTACCCTCTCTCAGTCACTTTAACCTCTCTCTCAATCACTGTACCCTCTCTCTCAGTCACTAAACTTCCTCTCTCTCAATCACTGTAATCTCTCTCTCAGTCACTGTACCTTCTCTCTCAGTCAATGTAACCTCTCTCTCAGTCACTGTACCCTCTCTCTCAGTCACTGTACCCTCTCTCTCAGTAACTGTAACCTCTTTCTCAGTCACTGTAACCTCTCTCTCAGTCACTCAATTCCTCTTTCTCAATAACTATATCCTCTCTCACAGTCACTGTAACCTCTCTCTCAGTCACTGTACCCTCTCTCTCAGTCACTGTACCCTCTCTCTCAGTAACTGTAACCTCTTTCTCAGTCACTGTAACCTCTCTCTCAGTCACTCAATTCCTCTTTCTCAATAACTATATCCTCTCTCTCAGTCAATGTAACCTCTCTCTCAGTCACTGTACCCTCTCTCTCAGTCACTGTACCCTCTCTCTCAGTCACTGTACCCTCTCTCTCAGTAACTGTAACCTCTTTCTCAGTCACTGTAACCTCTCTCTCAGTCACTCAATTCCTCTTTCTCAATAACTATATCCTCTCTCTCAGTCAATGTAACCTGTCTCTCAGTCACTGTACCCTCTCTCTCAATCACTGTACCCTCTCTCTCAATCACTGTACCCTCTTTCTCAGTCACTGTACCATCTCACTCAGTCACTGTACTCTCTCTCTCAATCGCTGTACCCTCTCTCTCAGTCACTGTACCCTCTCTCTCAGTCACTGTAACCTCTGTCTCAATCACTGTACCCTCTCTCTCAGTCACTGTACCCTCTCTCTCAGTCACTGTAACCTCTGTCTCAATCACTGTACCCTCTCTCTCAATCGCTGTACCCTCTCTCTCAGTCACTGAACCCTCTCTCTCAGTCACTGTACCCTCTCTCTCAGTCACTGTACCCTCTCACTCAATCACTGTACCCTCTCTCTCAGTCACTGTAACCTCTTTCTCAATCACTGTACCCTCTCTCTCAGTCACTCAATTCCTCTCTCTCAGTCACTGTACCCTCTCTCTCTCAGTCACTGTACCCTCTCTGTCAGTCACTGTAACCTCTCTCTCAATCACTGTACATTCTCTCTAAGTCACTCAATTCCTCTCTCTCAGTCACTGTACCCTCTCTCTCTCAGTCACTGTACCCTCTCTGTCAGTCACTGTAACCTCTCTCTCAATCACTGTACATTCTCTCTAAGTCACTCAATTCCTCTCTCTCAATCACTGTACCCTCTCTCTCAATCACTGTACCTTCTCTCCTAGTCACTCAATTCCTCTCTCACAA
The DNA here is from genome assembly GCF_020615455.1 of Coregonus clupeaformis. Classification (NCBI taxonomy): domain Eukaryota; kingdom Metazoa; phylum Chordata; class Actinopteri; order Salmoniformes; family Salmonidae; genus Coregonus; species Coregonus clupeaformis. The sequence goes on from NW_025533639.1 coordinate 203,599, forward strand.
TCACTGTACCCTCAATCACAGTCACTCTAACCTCCCTCTCAGTCACTGTACCCTCTCTTTCAGTCACTGTACCATCTCTCTCAGTCACTGTACCCTCTCTCTCAATCACTTTACCCTCTCTCTCAGTCACTGAACCCTCTCTCTCAGTCACTGTACCCTCTCTCTCAGTCACTGTATTCTCTCTCTCAATCACTGTACCCTCTTTCTCAGTCACTGAACCCTCTCTCTCAGTCACTGTACCCTCTCTCTCAGTCACTGTAACCTCTTTCTCAATCACTGTACCCTCTCTCTCAGTCACTCAATTCCTCTCTCTCAGTCACTGTACCCTCTCTCTCAGTCACTGTAACCGCTCTCTCAGTCACTGTACCCTCTCTCTCAGTCACTGTAACCTCTTTCTCAATCACTGAACCCTCTCTCTCAGTCACTGTACCCTCTCTCTCAGTCACTGTATTCTCTCTCTCAATCACTGTACCCTCTTTCTCAGTCACTGAACCCTCTCTCTCAGTCACTGTACCCTCTCTCTCAGTCAATGTACCCTATTTCTCAGTCACTGTACCCTCTCTCTCAGTCACTGTATCCTCTCAATCAATCACTGTACCCTCTCTCTCAGTCACTGTAACCTCTCTCAGTCACTTTAACCTCTCTCTCAATCACTGTACCCTCTCTCTCAGTCACTCAAATCCTCTCACTCAATCACTGTATCCTCTCTAACAATCACTGTACCCTCTCTCTCAGTCACTAAAATCCTCTCACTCAATCACTGTACCCTCTCTCTCAGTCACTGTACCCTCTCTCAGTCACTTTAACCTCTCTCTCAATCACTGTACCCTCTCTCTCAGTCACTGTACCTTCTCTCTCAGTCAATGTAACCTCTCTCTCAGTCACTGTACCCTCTCTCTCAGTCACTGTACCCTCTCTCTCAGTAACTGTAACCTCTTTCTCAGTCACTGTAACCTCTCTCTCAGTCACTCAATTCCTCTTTCTCAATAACTATATCCTCTCTCTTAGTCAATGTAACCTCTCTCTCAGTCACTGTACCCTCTCTCTCAGTCACTGTACCCTCTCTCTCAGTCACTGTACCCTCTCTCTCAGTAACTGTAACCTCTTTCTCAGTCACTGTAACCTCTCTCTCAGTCACTCAATTCCTCTTTCTCAATAACTATATCCTCTCTCTCAGTGAATGTAGCCTCTCTCTCAGTCACTGTACCCTCTCTCTCAATCACTGTACCCTCTCTCTCAATCACTGTACCTTCTTTCTCAGTCACTGTACCATCTCACTCAGTCACTGTACCCTCTCTCTCAATCGCTGTACCCTCTCTCTCAGTCACTGTACCCTCTCACTCAATCACTGTACCCTCTCTCTCAGTCACGGTAACCTCTTTCTCAATCACTGTACCCTCTCTCTCAGTCACTCAATTCCTCTCTCTCAGTCACTGTACCCTCTCTCTCTCAGTCACTGTACCCTCTCTGTCAGTCACTGTAACCTCTCTCTCAATCACTGTACATTCTCTCTAAGTCACTCAATTCCTCTCTCTCAATCACTGTACCCTCTCTCTCAATCACTGTACCTTCTCTCCTAGTCACTCAATTCCTCTCTCACAATCACTGTACCCTCAATCACAGTCACTCTAACCTCCCTCTCAGTCACTGTACCCTCTCATTCAGTCACTGTACCATCTCTCTCAGTCACTGTACCCTCTCTCTCAATCACTTTACCCTCTCTCTCAGTCACTGTACCCTCTCTCTCAGTCACCGTAACCTCTCTCTCAATCACTGTACCCTCTTTCTCAGTCACTGTACCATCTCACTCAGTCACTGTACCCTCTCTCTCAATCGCTGTACCCTCTCTCTCAGTCACTGTACCCTCTCTCTCAGTCACTGTAACCTCTGTCTCAATCACTGTACCCTCTCTCTCAGTCACTGTATTCTCTCTCTCAATCACTGTACCCTCTTTCTCAGTCACTGAACCCTCTCTCTCAGTCACTGTACCCTCTCTCTCAGTCACTGTACCCTCTCACTCAATCACTGTACCCTCTCTCTCAGTCACTGTAACCTCTTTCTCAATCACTGTACCCTCTCTCTCAGTCACTCAATTCCTCTCTCTCAGTCACTGTACCCTCTCTGTCAGTCACTGTAACCTCTCTCTCAATCACTGTAAATTTTCTCTAAGTCACTCAATTCCTCTCTCTCAGTCACTGTACCCTCTCTCTCTCAGTCACTGTACCCTCTCTGTCAGTCACTGTAACCTCTCTCTCAATCACTGTACATTCTCTCTAAGTCACTCAATTCCTCTCTCTCAATCACTGTACCCTCTCTCTCAGTCACTGTACCCTCTCTCTCAGTCACTGTACCCTCTCTCTCAATCACTGTACCCTCTCTCTTAGTCACTGTACCCTCTCTCTCAGTCACTGTAATCTCTCTCAATCACTGTGGCCTGTCCCTCAGTCACTCCCTCTCTCCCTCTCTCTTCTATCCTTTCAAAATAAATTGAGGAAAGGGAGGGGTTAACATTTTTACTGTACTCTCTGATGAGAAAACAATTTGAGGATGAATAATGTTTGAGTCCCTCGAGGCACTTGTCTCTCTCTCTCTCTCTCTCTCTCTCGCTCTCTCTCCCTCTCTCTCTCTCTCTCTCTCTCTCTCTCTCTCTCGCTCTTCCTCTCTCTCTCCCTCTCTCTGTCCGCCTCTCTCTTCCCCCCCTCTCTCTCTCTCTCTCTCTCTCTCCCTTTCTCTCTCTCTCTTCCTCTCTTTCTCTCTCTCTCTTCCTCTCTCGCTCTTCCTCTCTCTCTCCCTCTCTCTCTCCCTCTCTCTCTCCCTCTCTCTGTCCGCCTCTCTCTTTCTCTCCCCCCCCCTCTCTCTCTCTCTCTCTCTCTCTCTCCCTTTCTCTCTCTCTCTTCCTCTCTTTCTCTCTCTCTCTTCCTCTCTCGCTCTTCCTCTCTCTCTCTCTCTCTCTCTCTCTCTCTCTCTCTCTCTCTCTCTCTCTCTCTCTCTCTCTCTCTCTCTCTCTCTCTCTCTCTCTTTTCCTCTTGCTATATCATTGAAAGTGCTGGGTTGTAACGCGTTAGAGTAGCATTGACAGTGTTGGGGGTAACTCGTTAGAATATCAAATCAAATCACTTGCGCCGAATACAACATGTGTAGACATTACAGTGAAATGCTTACTTACAGCCCTTAACCAACAATGCATTTATTTATTTTTATCAAAAAAGTAAAATAAAACAACAACAAAAAAGTGTTGAGAGAAAAAGAGCAGAAGTAAAATAAAATAACAGTAGGGAGGCTATATATACAGGGGGGTACCGGTGCAGAGTCAATGTGCGGGGGCACAGGCTAGTTGAGGTAGTTGAGGTAATATGTACATGTGGGTAGAGTTAAAGTGGCTATGCATAAATAATTAACAGAGTAGCAGCAGCGTAAAAAGATGGGGTGGGGGTGGGGGGTGGGGGTGGGGGGCAGTGCAAATAGTTTGGGTAGCTGTTCAGGAGTCTTATGGCTTGGGGGTAGAAGCTGTTGAGAAGTCTTTTGGACCTAGACTTGGCACTCCGGTACCTCTTGCCGTATGGTAGCAGAGAGAACAGTCTATGACTAGGGTGGCTGGAGTCTTTGACAATTTTGAGGGCCTTCCTCTGACAACGCCTGTTATAGAGGTCCTGGATGGCAGGAAGCTTGGCCCCAGTGATGTACTGGACCGTACGCACTACCCTCTGTAGAGCCTGGCGGTCAGAGGCCGAGCAGTTGCCATACCAGGTGGTAATGCAACCAGTCAGGATGCTCTCGATGGTGCACCTATATAATTATTTGATGATCTGAGGACCCATGCCAAATTGTTTCAGTCTCCTGAGGGGGAATAAGCTTTGTCGTGCTCTCTTCACGACTGTCTTGGTGTGTTTGGACCATGATAGTTCGTTGGTGATGTGGACACCAAGGAACTTGAAGCTCTCAACCTGTTCCACTACAGCCCCATCGATGAGAATGGGGGCATGCTCAGTCCTCTTTTTTTTCCTGTAGTCCACAATCATCTCCTTTGTCTTGGTCACGTTGAGGGAGAGGTTGTTATCCTGGCACCACACGGCCAGGTCTCTGACTACCTCCCTATAGGCTGTCTCATCGTTGTCGACGATCAGGCCTACCACTGTTGTGTCATTGGCAAACTTAATGATTGTGTTGGAGTCGTGCCTGGCCATGCAGTCATGGGTGAACAGGGAGTACAGGAGGGGACTGAGCACGCACCCCTGAGGGGCCAACGTGTTGAGGATCAACGTGGCAGATGTGTTGTTACCTACCCTTACCACCTGGGGGCGGCCCGGATCCAGTTGCAGAGGGAGGTGTTTAGTCCCAGGATCCTTAGCTTAGTGATGAGCTTTGAGGGCACTGTGGGGACGACGTCATCGATGCACTTATTGATGAAGCCAGTGACTGATGTGGTGTACTCCTCAATGCTTTCTGAAGAATCCCGGAACATGTTCCAGTCGGTGCTAGCAAAACAGTCCTGTAGCTTAGCATCTGCGTCATCTGACCTTTTTTTTAATTAACAGAGTCACTGGTGCTTCCTGCTTTAGTTTTTGCTCATAAGCAGGAATCAGTAGGATAGAGTTATGGTCAGATTTGCCAAATGGAGGGCGAGGGAGAGCTTTGTATGCGTCTCTATGTGTGGAGTAAAGGTGGTCTGGAGTTATTTTTCCTCTGGTTGCATATTTAACATGCTGGTAGAAATTAGGTAGAACGGATTTAAGTTTCCCTACATTAAAGTCCCCGGCCACTAGGAGCGCTGCCTCTGGATGAGCGTTTTCCTGTTGACTTATGGCCTTATACAGCTCATTCAGTGCAATCTTAATGCCAGCATTGGTTTGTGGTGGTAAAAAATATAGATAAAAAATATAGATGAAAACTCTCTTGGTAAATAGTGTGGTCTACAGCTTATCATAAGATACTCTACCTCAGGCGAGCAAAACCTCGAGACTTCCTTAGTATTTGATTTTGTGCACCAGCTGTTGTTTACAAATATACACAGACCACCTTGTCTTACCGGAGTCAGCCGTTCTATCCTGCCGATGTAGCGTTTATCCCGCTAGCTGTATGTTGTCCATGTCGTCGTTCAGCCACGACTTGGTGAAACATAATATATTACAGTTTTGAATGTCCCGTTGGTAGGATAACCGTAATCTTAGGTCATCTAATTTATTTTCAAATGATTGAACATTGGCTAATAGGATTGATGGAAGAGGCAGTTTACTCGCTCGCCGTCGGATCCTTACAAGGCACCCCGACCTACGTCCACAATATCTCCATCTCATTCTCATGCGAGAGTTGCACCCCTCCTCAAAAAACCTACACTCGATCCCTCCGATGTCAACAACTACAGACCAGTATCCCTTCTTTCTTTTCCCTCCAAAACTCTTGAGCGTGCTGTCTCTAGCCAACTCTCCTGCTATCTCTCTCAGAATTACCTTCTTGATCCAAACCAGTCAGGTTTCAAGACTAGTCATTCAACTGAGACTGCTCTTCTTTGTGTCACGGAGGCTCTCCACACTGCTAAAGCTAACTCTCTCTCCTCTGCTCTTATCCTTATAGACCTATCCACTGCCTTTGATACTGTGAAACATCAGATCCTCCTCTCCACCCTCCCCTCGAGTTGGGCATCTCCGGCGCTGCTCACTCTTGGATTGCATCCTGACAGGGCGCTCCTACCAGGTGGCGTGGCGAGAATGTCTCCGCACCACGTGCTCTCACCACTGGTGTCCCCCAGGGCTCAGTTCTAGGCCCTCTCCTATTCTCTCTATACACCAAGTCACTCGGCTCTGTCATATCCTCACATGGTCTCTCCTATCATTGCTACGCAGACGACACACAATTAATTTTCTCCTTTCCCCCTTCTGATAACCAGGTGGCGAATCGCATCTCTGCATGTCTGGCAGACATATCAGTGTGGATGTCGGATCACCACATCAAGCTGAACCTCGGCAAGACGGAGCTGCTCTTCCTCCCTGGGAAGGACTGCCCGCTCCATGATCTCGCCATCACGGTTGACAACTCCATTGTGTCCTCCTCCCAGAGTGCAAAGAGCCTTGGCGTGACCCTGGACAACACCCTGTCGTTCTCTGCTAACATCAAAGTGGTGACCCGATCCTGCAGGTTCATGCTCTATAACATTCGTAAAGTACGACCCTACCTTACACAGAAAGCGGCACAGGTCCTAATCCAGGCACTTGTCATCTCCCGTCTGGATTACCTGCAACTCGCTGTTGGCTGGGCTACCTGCCTGTGCCATTAAACCCTTACAACTTATCCAGAACGCCGCAGCCCGTCTGGTGTTCGACCTTCCCAAGTTCTCTCATGTCACCCCGCTCCTCCGCACACTCCACTGGCTTCCATTTGAGGCTTGCATCTACTACAAGACCATTGTGCTTGCCTACGGAGCTGTGAGGGGAACGGCACCTCCTTACCTTCAGGCTCTGATCAGACTCTACACCCAAACGAGGGCACTACGTTCATCCACCTCTGGCCTGCTAGCTCCCTTACCTCTACAGAAGCACAGTTCCCGCTCAGCCCAGTCAAAGCTATTTGCTGCTCTGGCACCCCAATGGTGGAACAAGCTCCCCCACGACGCCAGGACAGCGGAGTCACTGACCACCTCCCGGAGACACTTGAAACCCTACCTCTTTAAGGAATACCTAGAATAGTATAAAGCAATCCTTCTACCCCCCCCCCTCCCCCATAAAAAAAGAAGAAAAAAGTGGTTGTCGCACTTGCTATCATAAATTGAACGTCCAATTTATTTCCAAATTATGGAACATTGGCAAATAGGATTGATGGAAGAGGCAGTTTACTCACTCGCCGTCAGATCCTTACAAGGCACCCCGACCTACGTCTACGATATCTCTGTCTCTTTCTCATGCGAATGACAGGGATTTGAGCCTTGTCGGGTGTCTGTAGGATATCCTTTGCGTCCGACTTGTTGAAGAAAAAATCTTCGTCCAATACAAGGTGAGTAATCGCTGTCCTGATATCCAGAAGCTCTGTTTGGTTATAAGAGACAGTGGCAGAAACATTATGTACAGAATAAATTACAAATAACACGAAAAAGACATACAATTGGTTAGAGGGCTGTAAAACGGCAGCCATCTTCTCTGGCGCCATTCCTTCAACACATTGACGGTTTTGGGGGTAAAGCGTTAGAGTATCATTGACAGTGTTGGGGGTAACGTGTTAGAGTATCATTGACAGTGTTGGGGGTAAAGCGTTCGAGTATTATTGACGGTGTTGGGGGTAAAGCGTTAGAGTATTATTGACGGTGTTGGGGGTAAGACGTTAGAGTACTCAGATTACTTTGTTGTAGTAACGAGTAATCTAACGCATTTGTTATATATCGTTTAGTAGAAAAAATAATTAAGGGGGGGTTACAGGTACAAAAAAACTATCAAAGAAATGCATACAAAGATAACCCCAACCCATGTTAGAAGAAAATCTGTCAATTTAAGCTAGAGATATCAATGTTGTTGCATTGGATGCATCTCAATCCACCGCATCCTCCAGTGTCGCACATCTGTGGTGAAAGGTGACAGAGCTAGAGCGGTGTTTTGTCAGACCATGAGACATCCCGAAAATCGGTCTTCTCACAAAATCGTCTGTAGCTTTCGAACGGTTTGGCCTACAAACTAATCTCTGTTTTGCTCTACGACCCCCACAAGCGTCTTGGGACTCATCTGAAGTCGGTACAGCCGATCTGCCAACTTCTGTCTGTAGCATCCGGACAGTTTGGGCTACACACTAATATGACCCCTCTGTGGAAAGGTGAGACTCTTACGAATACGTACATGTTTTGCTCTAGGACGCCCACAGGCCTCACAAGACTTGTCTGAAGGTCCCCGGTACCAGTTGAAAAAATGAATGGAAGTATATATGGAGACTGTTAAGTGCCAAAAATAAGGGGTTAAATACATGTTAAAAACATTTTTTTAAATAATAATAATAATAATAATAATAATAATAATAATAATAATATCTTTCAGATATAGGACAGACAAAAAACCAAATGAAACATTCTGGGTACCATCACAGAACCGACTAAATGTGCTCTGGAAACGTTCTTGTAACATCAGGTGAATGTTTTTTGCACATCAAAAGAGACATTGTAGAATCATGTGCTCAACCGGACAGTTTTTGTGTTTTGGGAACATATATTTTGTGATGTCCCCACAATGTTCTATCCAGACTGTTCTCACAACCTAATGAAACATTCTGGGAGCTATTAAAGAACAGATTAAATGTGTTTTTAGGAACGTTCTTGCAACATCAGGCAAATGTTTTATATAAACATACAAACCTTTGTGGAATGTTCTGTGGTGGTTGTTACAGATGTTGTGCACAACATTTTAGTGAATGTTAGGAGAACATTCCAAAAATATTTAATCTAGAACATATTTTTATAAATAAATTGATTTGATCAAAAACATTCTCTGAATGTTTTTGGGATGTTATTGTCCTGTTTTTTTTTTTTAAGTATTATTATTTTTTAGGGGGTAGATCAGCTTTAATATTTCAGATAGATTGTAACTTCCATCAATGTAATTGCCTGCATCACTTCCAATCCCCCATATCTTTTTTTTTCCCGCGCAAATATATATATATATACAAACATACATACACATACATACATATATACATACATATATACACATACATATACATTTCCTTTTTTAAAATATATTTCCAACCCCACCACCCCTTGCCCAATTGGAGTAAACTAGTGAAAAACAACGCTTAGGCCTCTACTTCCAGCTTATACCATATACATTTTATGGACACAGTCAATTTTACAATAATTATATTTTGTTTGTTTTTACACCTGAACTTCCTCTACCCTCAACCTCTCCGATCATTTTCATGATGTCCATCCGGTTTGCTTCTATATGCCATATCTTTCTAACTGTGCTCTTTCACAAAAGCTCTCAACCTATAACCTATATACTTATTATGGAGACAGTATGCTTTACATTAGTTATCTTGTTGTTATTAGTTGTTGTTAGTTGTTATTAGTCCCATCCTTCAACTACATTCAACACCACCCATCTATCTCTTAACACCATCCATATTGGATTTCTATTTGCCATATATTTTTCAACTGTACTGTGATATTTTACAAAAGTTCTGAACCTTTCTATTCTCATTGTTTCTACAGATTGTAAATTGAAAATATACATTTTTGCTAAAAGTATTATTATATTATTGATCAATTGACTATGACTTTTCAGATCACCCAGTAATGCTATCTGCAGGGTTAGCTCCAGGTAAATATTGCAATCCTTTAGCCATTCCTGGACCTGTGTCCAAAAACAAGCCACAAATGGACAGTACCAAAACAAATGATCTAATGATTCTGTCTCTTCGCAGCAAAACCTGCAGAGCTGGGAAGATTGTATCCCCCATATAAATAACATTCTATTGGTAGCAAGAATTTTATATAATAATTTACATTGAAAAATTATACGTTTTGAATCCGGCGTCGTTTTGCATATCAGTTCATAAACACTATGCCATGGGATCGGTACGTCAAAAATCTCTTCCCAACTATTTTGCAATCTATATGGGACGGCTGCCAATCCTTTGGTCCTTAAATGAAACTGGTATACTCTGTTATTTATCACAGTTTTCTTAAACCAATTATGTTCTTTAATGCAAGGCTGACAGACAAGTTCCTTACTTTCTCCCCCTTCCACTTTCCTCTTCCATTTTTGCGGTAATGCTGCAATTATTTGTTTGTAATTTTGGGTAGAGCAGACATTTCCATATGTTTTTGTTAGCTGCATGTGCGACATAACTCCACCAGTCCTACCGATGATATCATTTACGAAGATTATACCTTTTTTAAACATTTTGTCAAAAAAAAATGGTTTTCATCAATTAGTATTTTTGAGTTTAACCACAATATTTGTTGCATTATTTGTTCTGTCGTTTCTGGAGGATTAAATTGAAATTGCAACCAAATTTCTATGGTTTATTTTAGAAATAGTGACATTTGGGAGATGATTTCCTTTTCAAATAACTGAAAGTGTGAGGTTCTAATCTGAATAAAGGGAAAAAGGCCTTTCTTGAACATAGGGTGAGACAATCTCACTAATTTGCTAGCGAACCAGTTCGGATTTAAGTATAACTTTTGTATGACTGAAGCTTTTAGTGATAGGTCTAATGCTTTAATATTTAATAATTTATGTCCTTTGAATTCATATTCATTATATAAATAAGCCTGTTTAATTTTGTCTGGCTTGCCGTTCCAAATAAAATTGATGTTTTTCTCATATAATTTTAAAAACTGTTCGCTAGGCGTAGGCAAGACCATAAGCAAATAGGTAAACTGGGATAATACTAAAGAGTTAATCAGGGTGATTTTTCCACAAATAGACAGGTATTTACCTTTCCATGGTAGCATGATCTTATCTATTTTTGCTAACTTTCTATTAAAAGTAATTGGAGTGAGATTATTTATTTCATTTGGGATATGTATTCCGAGTATATCCACATCACCATTACATTTTAGCAGATGCTCTTATCCAGAGCGACTTATAGTTAGTAAGTGCATACATTTTTCATACTGGACCCCATGGGAATACGAACCCACAACCCAGGTGTTGCAAGCGCCATGCTCTACCAACTGAGCTACACGGGACCGTCAGACCATTTATTTGGTAAACTACATAAACTGTAAAAACATTTTGTGATCCAATACGTAATATAGTACATTTACAGTGGGGAAAAAAAAGTATTTAGTCAAATCAAATCAAATCAAATCAAATTGTATTGGCCACATGCGCCGAATACAACAGGTGCAGACATTACAGTGAAATGCTTACTTACAGCCCTTAACCAACAGTGCATTTATTTTTAACCAAAAAGTAAAAATAAAACAACAACAAAAAAAGTGTTGAAAAAAAAAGAGCAAAAGTAAAATAAAATAACAGTAGGGAGGCTATATATACAGGGGGGTACCGGTGCAGAGTCAATGTGCGGGGGCACCGGCTAGTTGAGGTAGTTGAAGTAATATGTACATGTGGGTAGAGTTAAAGTGACTATGCATAAATAATTAACAGAGTAGCAGCAGCGTAAAAGGATGGGGTGGGGGGGGCAGTGCAAATAGTCCGGGTAGCCATGATTAGCTGTTCAGGAGTCTTATGGCTTGGGGGTAGAAGCTGTTGAGAAGTCTTTTGGACCTAGACTTGGCACTCCGGTACCGCTTGCCGTGCGGTAGCAGAGAGAACAGTCTATGACTAGGGTGGCTGGAGTCTTTGACAATTTTGAGGGCCTTCCTCTGACACCGCCTGGTATAGAGGTTCTGGATGGCAGGAAACTTGGCCCCAGTGATGTACTGGGCCGTACGCACTACCCTCTGTAGTGCCTTGCGGTCGGAGGCCAAGCAGTTGCCATACCAGGCGGTGATGCAACCAGTCAAGATGCTCTCGATGGTGCAGCTGTAGAATTTTTTGAGGTTCTGAGGACCCATGCCAAATCTTTTCAGTCTCCTGAGGGGGAATAGGCTTTGTCGTGCCCTCTTCACGACTGTCTTGGTGTGTTTGGACCATGATAGTTCGTTGGTGATGTGGACACCAAGGAACTTGAAGCTCGCAACCTATTCCACTACAGCCCCGTCGATGAGAATGGGGACGTGCTCAGTCCTCTTTTTTTTCCTGTAGTCCACAATCATCTCCTTTGTCTTGGTCACGTTGAGGGAGAGGTTGTTGTCCTGGCACCACACGGCCAGGTCTCTGACCTCCTCCCTATAGGTTGTCTCATTGTTGTCGGTGATCAGGCCTACCACTGTTGTGTCGTCGGCAAACTTAATGATGGTGTTGGAGTCGTGCCTGGCCATGCAGTCATGGGTGAACAGGGAGTACAGGAGGGGACTGAGCACGCACCCCTGAGGGGCCCCAGTGTTGAGGATCAGTGTGGCAGATGTGTTGTTACCTACCCTTACCACCTGGGGGTGGCCCGTCAGGAAGTCCAGGATCCAGTTGCAGAGGGAGGTGTCTAGTCCCAGGATCCTTAGCTTACTGATGAGCTTTGAGGGTCAGCCACCAATTGTGCAAGTTCTCCCTCTTAAAAAGATGAGAGAGGCCTGTAATTTTCATCATAGGTACACATCAACTATGACAGACAAAATGAGAAAAGAAAATCCAGAAAATCACATTGTAGGATTTTTAATGAATTTATTTGCAAATTATGGTGGAAAATAAGTATTTGGTCAATAACAAAAGTTTCTCAATACTTTGTTATATTCCCTTTGTTGGCAATGACACAGGTCAAACGTTTTCTGTAAGTCTTCACAAGGTTTTCACACACTGTTGCTGGTATTTTGGCCCATTCCTCCATGCAGATCTCCTCTAGAGCAGTGATGTTTTGGGGCTGTCGCTTGGCAACACAGTCTTTCAACTCCCTCCAAAGATTTCCTATGGGTTTGAGATCTGGAGACTGGCTAGGCCACTCCAGGACCTTGAAATGCTTCTTACGAAGCCACTCCTTCGTTGCCCGGGCGGTGTGTTTGGGATCATTGTCATGCTGAAAGACCCACCCACGTTTCATCTTCAATGCCCTTGCTGATGGAAGGAGGTTTTCACTCAAAATCTCACGATACATGGCCCCATTCATTCTTTCCTTTACACGGATCAGTCGTCCTGGTCCCTTTGCAGAAAAACAGCCCCAAAGCATGATGTTTTCACCCCCATGCTTGACAGTAGGTATGGTGTTCTTTGGATGCAACTCAGCATTCTTTGTCCTCCAAACACGACGAGTTGAGTTTTTACCAAAGAGTTCTATTTTGGTTTCATCTGACCATATGACATTCTCCCAATCCTCTTCTGGATCATCCAAATGCACTCTAGCAAACTTCAGACGGGCCTGGACATGTACTGGCTTAAGCAGGGGGACACGTCTGGCACTGCAGGATTTGAGTCCCTGGCGGCGTAGTGTGTTACTGATGGTAGGCTTTGTAATTTGGTCCCAGCTCTCTGCAGGTCATTCACTAGGTCCCCCCGTGTGGTTCTGGGATTTTTGCTCACCGTTCTTGTGATCATTTTGACCCCACGGGGTGAGATCTTGCGTGGAGCCTCAGATCGAGGGAGATTATCAGTGGTCTTGTATGTCTTCCATTTCCTAATAATTGCTCCCACAGTTGATTTCTTCAAACCAAGCTACTTACCTATTGCAGATTCAGTCTGCCCAGCCTGGTGCAGGTCTACAATTTTGTTTCTGGTGTCCTTTGACAGCTCTTTGGTCTTGGCCATAGTGGAGTTTGGAGTGTGACTGTTTGAGGTTGTGGACAGGTGTCTTTTATACTGATAACAAGTTCAAACAGGTGCCATTAATACAGGTAATGAGTGGAGGACAGAGGAGCCTCTTAAAGAAGAAGTTACAGGTCTGTGAGAGCCAGAAATCTTGCTTGTTTGTAGGTGACCAAATACTTGTTTTCCACCATAATTTGCAAATAAATTCATTAAAAATCCTACAATGTGATTTTCTGGATTTCTTTTCCTCAATTTGTCTGTCATAGTTGACGTGTATCTATGATGAAAATTACAGGCCTCTCTCATCTTTTTAAGTGGGAGAACTTGCACAATTGGTGGCTGACTAAATACTTTTTTCCCCCACTGTATCATAATTTGGTAGTAATCCAGAGAGGTTATAAAATGTATCTAGATCCTCTATGAGGCTGTGGAGGGATTCAAGTTGTGGATTTAAAAGAAAACATGAATCATCAGCGTACATTGACACTTTTGTTTTCAAGCCCTGGATTTCTAGTCCTTTGATATTATTGTTGGATCTGATTTTGATAGCTAACATCTTGATGGCCATAATAAATAGATATGCCGATAGTGGACAACCTTGTTTCATTTACATTTTAGTCATTTAGCAGATGCTCTTATCCAGAGCAACTTACAGTTAGTGAATGCATACATATTAGATTTTTTAAAATCCATACTGGCCCCCAGTGGGAAACGAACCCACATCCCTGCCGGCCAAAACCTCCCCTACCTTGGACGATGCTGGACCAATTTTGCGCCACCCATGGGTGTCCCAGTCACGGCCGACTGCGATAGAGCCTGGACTCAAACCAGGATTTCTAGTGGCACAGCTAGCACTGCGATGCAGTGCCTTGGACCACTGCACCACTCGGGAGTCACTCTTTTTTTTCTGAGAAATAGCCATTATTTACTATTTACACCTAGGGTTATTATACATGATTTTAACCCATTTTATAAGAGATTCTCCAAAATTGAAATGCTCCAGGCATTTATATATAAACCCCAGTCGTACTTTATCAAATGCCTTTTCAAAGTCTTCTATGAATAGTAGTAGAATTGTTTCCTCCTTCAAAATATAATTTGGTGAATCATGGGTGACTCCGTCATTTGCAACCAGTTTCAGTAAATTATTTTTGGTAGTATTCCTATGTTGAAGATTAAATAAACATTTGGTGCATTTTTACCTATATTCCATCCAGTTTGCTTTATTTTTTATAATATATTACACTTGATCTTTCTTGAATAAGTTTCTCCATTTCTTTTTGTTTTTCCTCTAATTTATTCTGAGCATCTATGTTACAGTATTTATTGCCATCTATCTGTTCTATTAGACCTTCTATTTCCTTTGTTATTATGGACTCTTTTGACCTAAATTGCTTTTGTTTTCGAGATGAGTACAGAATTGCAAGGCCTCTAAAGGCACATTTAAAGGTGTCCCATACAATAAGGGGATTTGCTGTACCTACAGTGAGGGAAAAAAGTATTTGATCCCCTGCTGATTTTGTATGTTTGCCCACTGACAAAGAAATGATCAGTCTAAAATTTTAATGGTAGGTTTATTTGAACAGTGAGAGACATAATAACAACAAAAAAATCCAGAAAAACGCATGTCAAAAATGTTAAAAATTGATTTGCATTTTAATGAGGGAAATAAGTATTTGACCCCCTCTCAATCAGAAAGATTGCTGGCTCCCAGGTGTATTTTATACAGGTAACGAGCTGAGATTAGGAGCACACTCTTAAAGAGAGTGCTCCTAATCTCAGTTTGTTACCTGTATAAAAGAACCTGTCCACAGAAACAATCAATCAATCAGATTCCAAACTCTCCACCATGGCCAAGACCAAAGAGCTCTCCAAGGATGTCAGGGACAGGATTGTAGACCTACACAAGGCTGTAATGGGCTACAAGACCATCGCCAAGCAGCTTGGTGAGAAGGTGACAACAGTTGGTGCGATTATTCGCAAATGGAAGAAACACAAAATAACTGTCAATCTCCCTCGGCCTGCGGCTCCATGCAAGATCTCACCTCGTGGAGTTGCAATGATCATGAGAACGGTGAGGAATCAGCCCAGAACTACACGGGAGGTTCTTGTCAATGATCTCAAGGCAGCTGGGACCATAGTCACCAAGAAAACAATTGGTAACACACTACGCCGTGAAGGATTGAAATCCTGCAGCGCCCGCAAGGTCCAGCGCTATCTGAAGTTTGCTATCTGAAGAAGCACATATACAGGGCTATCTGAAGTTTGCCAATGAACATCTGAATGATTCAGAGGAGAACTGGGTGAAAGTGTTGTGGTCAGATGAGACCAAAATGAAGCTCTTTGGCATCAACTCAACTCGCAGTGTTTGGAGGAGGAGGAATGCTGCCTATGACCCCAAAAACACCATCCCCACCGTCAAACATGGAGGTGGATACATTATGCTTTGGGGATGTTTTTCTGCTAAGGGGACAGGACAACTTCACTGCATCAAAGGGACGATGGACGGGGCCATGTACCGTCAAATCTTGGGTGAGAACCTCCTTCCCTCAGCCAGGGCATTGAAAATGGGTCGTGGATGGGTATTCCAGCATGACAATGACCCAAAACACACGGCCAAGGCAACAAAGGAGTGGCTCAAGAAGAAGCACATTAAAGTCCTGGAGTGGCCTAGCCAGTCTCCAGACCTTAATGACTTGGAGAAGATCTGCAAAGAGGAGTGGGACAAAATCCCTCCTGAGATGTGTGCAAACCTGGTGGCCAACTGCAAGAAGCGTCTGACCTCTGTGATTGCCAACAAGGGTTTTGCCACCAAGTACTAAGTCATGTTTTGCAGAGGGGTCTAATACTTATTTCCCTCATTAAAATGCAAATCAATTTATAACATTTTTGACATGCGTTTTTCTGGATTTATTTGTTGTTATTCAGTCTCTCACTGTTGAAATTTACATTTACATTTAAGTCATTTAGCAGACGATCTTATCCAGAGCGACTTACAAATTGGTGCATTCAACTTATGATAGCCAGTGGGACAACCACCTTTTTTTCTTATTTTTTTTATGGGGGGTGGGGGAAGAAGGATTACTTTATACTATTCCAGGTATTCCTTAAAGAGTGGTAGTATTGCATGGTGGGGGGCGGGGGGGGGGGTGGTGGTAGTGGGAGTACGGTGTGGTGGGGGGGTAGTGGGAGTACAGCATGGTGGGGGGCGGGGGGGGTGGTAGTGGGAGTACGGTGTGGTGGGGGGTAGTGGGAGTACAGCATGGTGGGGGGTAGTGGGAGTACAGCATGGTGGGGGGTAGTGGGAGTACAGCATGGTGCGGGGGGGGTAGTGGGAGTACAGCATGGTGGGGGGATAGTGGGAGTACAGCATGGTGGGGGTAGTGGGAGTACAGCATGGTGGGGGGGATAGTGGGAGTACAGCATGGTGGGGGGTAGTGGGAGTACAGCATGGTGGGGGGATAGTGGGAGTACAGCATGGTGGGGGGGATAGTGGGAGTACAGCATGGTGGGGGGGATAGTGGGAGTACAGCATGGTGGGGGGGGATAGTGGGGAGTACAGCATTGTGGGGGTGGTAGTGGGAGTACAGCATGGTGGGGGGATAGTGGGAGTACAGCATGGTGGGGGGGTAGTGGGAGTACAGCATGGTGGGGGGGGTAGTGGGAGTACGGTATGGTGGGGGGGATAGTGGGAGTACAGCATGGTGGGGGGTAGTGGGAGTACAGCATTGTGGGGGGGGGGTAGTGGGAGTACAGCATTGTGGGGGTGGTAGTGGGAGTACGGTGTGGTGGGGGGATAGTGGGAGTACAGCATGGTGGGGGTAGTGGGAGTACAGCATGGTGGGGGGGGTAGTGGGAGTACGGTATGGTGGGGGGGGATAGTGGGAGTACAGCATGGTGGGGGTAGTGGGAGTACAGCATGGTGGGGGGGTAGTGGGAGTACGGTATGGTGGGGGGATAGTGGGAGTACAGCATGGTGGGGGGGTAGTGGGAGTACAGCATGGTGGGGGGGTAGTGGGAGTACAGCATTTTGGGGGGGTAGTGGGAGTACGGTGTGGTGGGGGGTAGTGGGAGTACGGCGTGGTGGGGGGGGTAGTGGGAGTACAGCATGGTGGGGGGGGTAGTGGAAGTACAGCATTGTGGGGGGGGTAGTGGGAGTACAGCATTGTGGGGGGGTAGTGGGAGTACAGCATTGTGGGGGGGTAGTGGGAGTACAGCATTGTGGGGGGTAGTGGGAGTACAGCATGGTGGGGGGGTAGTCTGGCCCAGGAGTGTGAAGGTGAACGGAAAGGCTCTGGAGCAACGAACAGCCCTTGCTGTCTCTGCCAGGCCGGTTCCCCTCTCTCCACTGGGGTTCTCTGCCTCTAACCCTGTTACAGGGGCTGAGTCACTGGCTTGCTGGTGCTCTTTCATGCCGTCCCTAGGAGGGGTGCGTCACTTGAGTGGATTGAGTTACTGACGTGATCTTCCTGTCTGGGTTGGCGCCCCCCTTGGTTTGTGCTGTGGTGGAGACCTCTGTGGGCTATACTCGGCCTTGTCTCAGGATTGTAAGTTGGTGGTTGGGGATATCCCTCTAGTGGTGCGGGGGCTGTGCTTTGGCAGAGTGGGTGGGGTTATATCCTTCCTGTTTGGCCCTGTCCGGGGGTTTCTTCGGATGGGGCCACAGTGTCTCCGGACCGCTCCTGTCTCAGCCTCCAGTATTTATGCTGCAGTAGTTTATGTGTCGGGGGGCTGTTGTTAGTTGGTTATACCTGGAGTACTTCTCCTGTCTTATCCAGTGTCCTGTGTGAATTTAAGTATGCTCTCTCTAATTCTCTCGTTCTCTCTTTCTCTCTGAGAACCTGAGCCCTAGGACCATACGTCAGGACTACCGGGCATGCTGACACCTTGCTGTCCCCAGTCCGCCTGGCCTTGCTGCTATTCCAGTTTCAACTGTTCTGCCTCGGTTACGAAACCCCTACCTGTCCCAGACCTGCTGTTTTCAACTCTTAATGATCGGCTATGAAAAGCCAACTGAGAGACCTGAGCACCTAGGACCATACGTCGGGACTACCGGCCGTGGTGACTCCTTGCTGTTCCCAGTCCGCCTGGCCTTGCTGCTATTCCAGTTTCAACTGTTCTGCCTGCGGTTATGGAACCCCTACCTGTCCCAGACCTGCTGTTTTCAACTCTTAATGATCGGCTATGAAAAGCCAACTGAGATTTATTCCTGATTATTATTTGACCATGCTTGTCACTTATGAACATTTTTGAACATCTTGGCATGGTTCTGTTATAATCTCCACCCGGCACAGCCAGAAGAGGACTGGCCACCCCTCATAGCCTGGTTCCTCTCTAGGTTTCTTCCTAGGTTTTGGCCTTTCTAGGGAGTTTTCCTAGCCACCGTGCTTCTACACCTGCATTACTAGCTGTTTGGGGTTTTAGGCTGGGTTTCTGTACAGCACTTCGAGATATTAGCTGATGTACGAAGGGCTATATAAAATAAAATTGATTGATTGATTGATGGGGGGGTAGTGGGAGTACGGTGTGGTGGGGGGGGGGTAGTGGGAATACGGTGTGGTGGGGGGGTAGGGAGTACGGTATGGTGGGGGGGGGATAGTGGGAGTACAGCATGGTGGGGGGGGTAGTGGGAGTACAGCATGGTGGGGGTAGTGGGAGTACAGCATGGTGGGGGGTAGTGGGAGTACGGTATGGTGGGGGTAGTGGGAGTACAGCATGGTGGGGGGGATAGTGGGAGTACAGCATGGTGGGGGGTAGTGGGAGTACAGCATGGTGGGGGGGGGATAGTGGGAGTACAGCATGGTGGGGGGGGGTAGTGGGAGTACAGCATGGTGGGGGGGTAGTGGGAGTACAGCATGGTGGGGGTAGTGGGAGTACAGCATGGTGGGGGGGGTAGTGGGAGTACAGCATGGTGGGGGGTAGTGGGAGTACAGCATGGTGGGGGGGGATAGTGGGAGTACAGCATGGTGGGGGGGGTAGTGGGAGTACAGCATGGTGGGGGGTAGTGGGAGTACAGCATGGTGGGGGGGGATAGTGGGAGTACAGCATGGTGGGGGGTAGTGGGAGTACAGCATGGTGGGGGTAGTGGGAGTACAGCATGGTGGGGGGGTAGTGGGAGTAAAGCATGGTGGGGGGATAGTGGGAGTACAGCATGGTGGGGGGGGGATAGTGGGAGTACAGCATGGTGGGGGGGTAGTGGGAGTACAGCATGGTGGGGGGGGTAGTGGAAGTACAGCATGGTGGGGGTAGTGGGAGTACAGCATGGTGGGGGGTAGTGAGAGTACAGCATGGTGGGGGGGGTAGTGGGAGTAAAGCATGGTGGGGGGGGGTAGTGGGAGTACAGTGTGGTGGGGGTGGGGGGAGTGGGAGTACAGCATGGTGGGGGGGGTAGTGGGAGTACGGTGTTGGGGGGTAGTGGGAGTACGGTGTGGTGGGGGTGGGGGGGAGTGGGAGTACAGCATGGTGGGGGGGTAGTGGGAGTACGGTGTGTTGGGGGTAGTGGGAGTACGGTGTGTTGGGGGGGGGTAGTGGGAATACGGTGTGTTGGGGGGGGTAGTGGGAATACGGTGTGTTGGGGGGTAGGGAGTACGGTGTGGTGGGGGGGTAGTGGGAGTACGGTGTGTTGGGGGGGGTAGTGGGAGTACGGTGTGTTGGGGGGGTAGTGGGAGTACGGTGTGTTGGGGGGTAGGGAGTACGGTGTGTTGGGGGGGGTAGTGGGAATACGGTGTGGTGGGGGGGTAGTGGGAGTACAGCATGGTGCGGGGGGGTAGTGGGAGTACAGCATGGTGGGGGGTAGTGGGAGTACAGCATGGTGGGGGGATAGTGGGAGTACAGCATGGTGGGGGGTAGTGGGAGTACAGCATGGTGGGGGGGGTAGTGGGAGTACGGTGTGGTGGGGGGGATAGAGGGAGTACAGCATGGTGGGGGTAGTGGGAGTACAGCATGGTGGGGGGGGTAGTGGGAGTACAGCATGGTGGGGGGTAGTGGGAGTACAGCATGGTGGGGGTAGTGGGAGTACAGCATGGTGGGGGGGGGGATAGTGGGAGTACAGCATGGTGGGGGGTAGTGGGAGTACAGCATGGTGGGGGTAGTGGGAGTACAGCATGGTGGGGGTAGTGGGAGTACAGCATGGTGGGGGGAGTAGTGGTGTGGTGGGGGGGTAGTGGGAGTGAGGTGTGGTGGGGGGTAGTGGGAGTACGGTGTGGTGGGGGTAGTGGGAGTACGGTGTGGTGGGGGGTAGTGGGATTACAGTGTGGTGGGGGGAAGTAGTGGGAGTACGTTGTGGTGGGGGTTGTAGTGGGGGTAGGGTGTGGAGGTGGGGGGGGTAGTGGGGGTAGGGTGTGGAGGTGGGGGGGTAGTGGGAGTACAGTGTGGTCGGGGAAGTAGTGGGAGTACGTTGTGGTGGGGGGGTTGTAGTGGGGGTAGGGTGTGGAGGTGGGGGGGTAGTGGGGGTAGGGGTGTGGAGGTGGGGGGTAGTGGGCGTACGGTGTTGTGGGGGGTAGTGGGAGTACAGCATGGTGGGGGGGGTAGTGGTGTGGTGGGGGGGTAGTGGGAGTACGGTGTGGTGGGGGGGTAGTGGGAGTAAAGCATGGTGGGGGGGTAGTGGGAGTACAGTGTGGTGGGGGGGGGGGGGTAGTGAGAGTAGGGCGTGGTGGTGGGGGGGATAGTGGGAGTAGGGCGTGGTGCCCCCTCTCCCCCTCCTCATCCCATCTGGTTCTTTAGAGAATACCTTGTGGTAATTACCCCCAGATGGCTTTGTGCTGCCATCCGCCTCGCCCGGCCGTTGTTCCAGGCCGTCCGTCCTGGTGCCTGCTAGCACCACTGAGCACCACTGAGCCCAGCCATTAACAAACACCCCATGCCACCACACCGACACAAAGTGGACACACCTGATTTTCCTTTTCTTTTTTTACAGTGTTTTAAACAAATACAAGCTGAGCCAGTATGGACTGGTCTGATGTTTCACTGAGCACCATCCAACTGGTCTGATGTTTCACTGAGCACCATCCAACTGGTCTGATGTGACACTGAGCACCATCCAACTGGTCTGATGTTACACTGAGCACCATCCAACTGGTCTGATGTTACACTGAGCATCATCCAACTGGTCTGATGTTACACTGTGCACCATCCAACTGGTCTGATGTTACACTGAGCACCATCCAACTGGTCTGATGTTATACTGAGCACTTTCCAACTGGTCTGTAACACTGAGCACCATCCAACTGGTCTGATGTTTCACTGAGCACCATCCAACTGGTCTGATGTTTCACTGAGCACCATCCAACTGGTCTGATGTTACACTGAGCACCATCCAACTGGTCTGATATTTCACTGAGCACCATCCAACTGGTCTGATGTTTCACTGAGCACCATCCAACTGGTCTGATGTTACACTGAGCACCATCCAACTGGTCTGATATTTCACTGAGCACCATCCAACTGGTCTGATGTTTCATTGAGCACCATCCAACTGGTCTGATGTGACACTGAGCACCATCCAACTGGTCTGATATTACACTGTGCACCATCCAACTGGTCTGATATTTCACTGAGCACCATCCAACTGGTCTGATATTTCACTGAGCACCATCCAACTGGTCTGATGTTACACTGAGCACCATCCAACTGGTCTGATATTTCACTGAGCACCATCCAACTGGTCTGATGTTTCATTGAGCACCATCCAACTGGTCTGATGTGACACTGAGCACCATCCAACTGGTCTGATATTACACTGTGCACCATCCAACTGGTCTGATATTTCACTGAGCACCATCCAACTGGTCTGATATTTCACTGAGCACCATCCAACTGGTCTGATGTGACACTGAGCACCATCCAACTGGCCTGATGTTACACTGAGCACCATGTAACTGGTCTGATGTCACGCTGAGCACCATCCAACTGGTCTGATGTTACACTGAGCACCATGTAACTGGTCTGATGTCACACTGAGCACCATCCATCTGGTCTGATGTTACACTGAGCACCATGTAACTTGTCTGATGTTACACTGAGCACCATCCAACTGCTCTGATATTACACTGAGCACCATCCAACTCGTCTGATGTTTCACTGAGCACCATCCAACTGGTCTGATGTTTCACTGAGCACCATGTAACTGGTCTGATGTTTCACTGAGCACCATGTAACTGGTCTGATGTTACACTGAGCACCATCCAACTGGTCTGATGTTACACTGTGCACCATCCAACTGGTCTGATGATACACTGAGCACCATCCAACTGGTCTGATGTTACACTGAGCACCATCCAACTGGTCTGTAACACTGAGCACCATCCAACTGGTCTGATGTTTCACTGAGCACCATCCAACTGGTCTGATGTTTCACTGAGCACCATCCAACTGGTCTGATGTGACACTGAGCACCATCCAACTGGCCTGATGTTACACTGAGCACCATGTAACTGGTCTGATGTCAAACTGAGCACCATCCAACTGGTCTGATGTTACACTGAGCACCATGTAACTGGTCTGATGTCACACTGACCACCATCCATCTGGTCTGATGTTACACTGAGCACCATGTAACTTGTCTGATGTTACACTGAGCACCATCCAACTGCTCTGATATTACACTGAGCACCATCCAACTCGTCTGATGTTTCACTGAGCACCATCCAACTGGTCTGATGTTACACTGAACACCATGTAACTGGTCTGATGTTACACTGAGCACCATCAAACTGGTCTGATGTTTCAATGAGCACCATGTAACTGGTCTGATGTTTCACTGAGCACCATGTAACTGGTCTGATGTTACACTGAGCACCATCCAACTGGTCTGATGTTACACTGTG
Organism: Coregonus clupeaformis; assembly: GCF_020615455.1. Classification (NCBI taxonomy): domain Eukaryota; kingdom Metazoa; phylum Chordata; class Actinopteri; order Salmoniformes; family Salmonidae; genus Coregonus; species Coregonus clupeaformis. The sequence continues at coordinate 226,694 of NW_025533639.1, forward strand.
AACCATCCAACTGGTCTGATGATACACTGAGCACCATCCAACTGGTCTGATGTTACACTGAGCACCATCCAACTGGTCTGTAACACTGAGCACCATCCAACTGGTCTGATGTTTCACTGAGCACCATCCAACTGGTCTGATGTGACACTGAGCACCATCCAACTGGCCTGATGTTACACTGAGCACCATGTAACTGGTCTGATGTCACACTGAGCACCATCCAACTGGTCTGATGTTACACTGAGCACCATGTAACTGGTCTGATGTCACACTGAGCACCATCCATCTGGTCTGATGTTACACTGAGCACCATGTAACTTGTCTGATGTTACACTGAGCACCATCCAACTGCTCTGATATTACACTGAGCACCATCCAACTGGTCTGATGTTTCACTGAGCACCATCCAACTGGTCTGATGTTACACTGAGCACCATCCAACTGGTCCGATGTTACTCTGAGCACCATCCAACTGGTCTGATGTTTCACTGAGCACCATCCAACTGTTCTGATGTTAGACTGAGCACCATCCAACTGGTCTGATGTTTCACTGAGCATCATCCAACTGGTCTGATGTTACACTGAACACCATGTAACTGGTCTGATGTTACACTGAGCACCATCCAACTGCTCTGATGTTTCACTGAGCACCATGTAACTGGTCTGATGTTTCACTGAGCACCATGTAACTGGTCTGATGTTACACTGAGCACCATCCAACTGGTCTGATATTACACTGTGCACCATCCAACTGGTCTGATGATACACTGAGCACCATCCAACTGGTCTGATGTTACACTGAGCACCATCCAACTGGTCTGTAACACTGAGCACCATCCAACTGGTCTGATGTTTCACTGAGCACCATCCAACTGGTCTGATATTTCACTGAGCACCATCCAACTGGTCTGATATTTCACTGAGCACCATCCAACTGGTCTGATGTGACACTGAGCACCATCCAACTGGCCTGATGTTACACTGAGCACCATGTAACTGGTCTGATGTCACACTGAGCACCATCCAACTGGTCTGATGTTACACTGAGCACCATGTAACTGGTCTGATGTCACACTGAGCACCATCCATCTGGTCTGATGTTACACTGAGCACCATGTAACTTGTCTGATGTTACACTGAGCACCATCCAACTGCTCTGATATTACACTGAGCACCATGTAACTGGTCTGATGTTACACTGAGCACCATCCAACTGGTCTGATGTGACACTGAGCACCATCCAACTCGTCTGATGTTTCACTGAGCACCATCCAACTGGTCTGATGTTACACTGAGCACCATCCAACTGGTCCAATGTTACTCTGAGCACCATCCAACTGGTCTGATGTTTCACTGAGCATCATCCAACTGGTCTGATGTTACACTGAACACCATGTAACTGGTCTGATGTTACACTGAGCACCATCCAACTGGTCTGATGTTTCACTGAGCACCATGTAACTGGTCTGATGTTTCACTGAGCACCATGTAACTGGTCTGATGTTACACTGAGCACCATCCAACTGGTCTGATGTTACACTGTGCACCATCCAACTGGTCTGATGATACACTGAGCACCATCCAACTGGTCTGATGTTACACTGAGCACCATCCAACTGGTCTGTAACACTGAGCACCATCCAACTGGTCTGATGTTTCACTGAGCACCATCCAACTGGTCTGATGTTTCACTGAGCACCATCCAACTGGTCTGATGTGACACTGAGCACCATCCAACTGGCCTGATGTTACACTGAGCACCATGTAACTGGTCTGATGTCAAACTGAGCACCATCCAACTGGTCTGATGTTACACTGAGCACCATGTAACTGGTCTGATGTCACACTGAGCACCATCCATCTGGTCTGATGTTACACTGAGCACCATGTAACTTGTCTGATGTTACACTGAGCACCATCCAACTGCTCTGATATTACACTGAGCACCATCCAACTCGTCTGATGTTTCACTGAGCACCATCCAACTGGTCTGATGTTACACTGAGCACCATCCAACTGGTCCGATGTTACTCTGAGCACCATCCAACTGGTCTGATGTTTCACTGAGCACCATCCAACTGTTCTGATGTTAGACTGAGCACCATCCAACTGGTCTGATGTTTCACTGAGCATCATCCAACTGGTCTGATGTTACACTGAACACCATGTAACTGGTCTGATGTTACACTGAGCACCATCCAACTGGTCTGATGTTTCAATGAGCACCATGTAACTGGTCTGATGTTTCACTGAGCACCATGTAACTGGTCTGATGTTACACTGAGCACCATCCAACTGGTCTGATGTTACACTGTGCACCATCCAACTGGTCTGATGATACACTGAGCACCATCCAACTGGTCTGATGTTACACTGAGCACCATCCAACTGGTCTGTAACACTGAGCACCATCCAACTGGTCTGATGTTTCACTGAGCACCATCCAACTGGTCTGATGTTTCACTGAGCACCATCCAACTGGTCTGATGTGACACTGAGCACCATCCAACTGGCCTGATGTTACACTGAGCACCATGTAACTGGTCTGATGTCACACTGAGCACCATCCAACTGGTCTGATGTTACACTGAGCACCATGTAACTTGTCTGATGTCACACTGAGCACCATCCATCTGGTCTGATGTTACACTGAGCACCATGTAACTTGTCTGATGTTACACTGAGCACCATCCAACTGCTCTGATATTACACTGAGCACCATCCAACTGGTCTGATGTTTCACTGAGCACCATCCAACTGGTCTGATGTTACACTGAGCACCATCCAACTGGTCCGATGTTACTCTGAGCACCATCCAACTGGTCTGATGTTTCACTGAGCACCATCCAACTGTTCTGATGTTAGACTGAGCACCATCCAACTGGTCTGATGTTTCACTGAGCATCATCCAACTGGTCTGATGTTACACTGAACACCATGTAACTGGTCTGATGTTACACTGAGCACCATCCAACTGCTCTGATGTTTCACTGAGCACCATGTAACTGGTCTGATGTTTCACTGAGCACCATGTAACTGGTCTGATGTTACACTGAGCACCATCCAACTGGTCTGATGTTACACTGTGCACCATCCAACTGGTCTGATGATACACTGAGCACCATCCAACTGGTCTGATGTTACACTGAGCACCATCCAACTGGTCTGTAACACTGAGCACCATCCAACTGGTCTGATGTTTCACTGAGCACCATCCAACTGGTCTGATGTTTCACTGAGCACCATCCAACTGGTCTGATGTTACACTGAGCACCATCCAACTGGTCTGTAACACTGAGCACCATCCAACTGGTCTGATGTGACACTGAGCACCATCCTACTGTTCTGATGTTACACTGAGCACCATCCAACTGGTCTGATGTTTCACTGAGCACCATCCAACTGGTCTGACGTTTCACTGAGCACCATCTGATCTTTCACTGAGCACCATCCAACTGGTCTGATGTTTCACTGAGCACCTTCTGATGTTTCACTGAGCACCATCCAACTGGTCTGATGTTTCACTGAGCACCATCTGATGTTTCACTGAGCACCATCGAACTGGTCTGATGTTACACTGAGCACCATGTAACTGGTCTGATGTTACACTGAGCACCATGTAACTGGTCTGATGTTTCACTGAGCACCATCCAACTGGTCTGATGTTTCTTTGCTATGTCAGGAGGGGAAGGGGTGGGCAGGGGATACGTTTTATTTATCATCAGGATGTTTCCTGTTTCCTGTTTCCTGTTATCGTTTTGGACCATTTTGTTTTGTAATGAAAATTAGAGGATTTTATAACTCTGATTTAATCAACAAGCTGCTTTGAGATCCGATCATTCAATCAACAAAAGTGTTGGTGATCCCCAAAACAATGACACCTAGCTTAATCAATAGAGATCTATGATATGATCCTCCTCTGACAAATAGCTGCTGATAGGAAACAAATCACCTCTAATCACCTCAAACAGAATGGAAACCGGAGGGAGGGATCTGGGAACCACCATTACGCTCTTTGATTTCCTTTTAAAAAGTCAATGTTGAGAACAGTGTTCAAAAAGGACCCCTGTTCTGTTGGGTGGATGGTTAATTTCCCCTGTTCTGTTGGGTGGATGGTTAATTTCCCCTGTTATGTTGGGTGGATGGTTAATTTCCCCTGTTCTGTTGGGTGGATGGTTAATTTCCCCTGTTATGTTGGGTGGATGGTTAATTTCCCCTGTTATGTTGGGTGGATGGTTAATTTCCCCTGTTCTGTTGGGTGGATGGTTAATTTCCCCTGTTATGTTGGGTGGATGGTTAATTTCCCCTGTTATGTTGGGTGGATGGTTCATTTCCCCTGTTCTGTTAGGTCGATGGTTACATTGGCTTTTCGATGAAAGTCCAAGGGACGGCAAAGGAGACTAAATCAATGTGTGTCTTGTCTTGCTGTGTTGGTTGTGGGGTGTGTCTTGTCTTGCTGTGTTGGTTGTGGGGTGTGTCTTGTCTTGCTGTGTTGGTCGTGGGGTGTGTCTTGTCTTGCAGTGTTGGCCGTGGGGTGTGTCTTGTCTTGCTGTGTTGGCCGTGGGGTGTGTCTTGTCTTGCTGTGTTGGCCGTAGGGTGTGTCTTGTCTTGCTGTGTTGGCCGTAGGGTTGTGTCTTGTCTTGCTGTGTTGGTCGTGGGGTGTGTCTTGTCTTGCTGTGTTGGATTGCGGAGGGAAAGCCACTCAGGCAGCAGGAGGGAAGCCCCAGTTAGTATTCTCCTCTCCACTCCACTACTCACTACATGTTAATGTTGTAAAATGTGTGTAAATGTTTGTTTTTAAATGTATGTCAATTGTAAAGTCTGTTTTGTGTAATGTATTTTTCGTTATGTGTTGGGCCCCAGTAAGACTAGCTGTAGCCATTAGCGTCTGCTAATGGGCATCCTAATAAAAAAACATTTAAAAAATCTCCTCTCCTCTCCTCTCCTCTCCTCTCCTCTCCTCTCCTCTCCTCTCCTCTCCTCTCCTCTCCTCTCCTCTCCTCTCCTCTCCTCTCCTCTCCTCTCCTCTCCTCTCCTCTCCCCTCCCCAGCCCCACCCCTGGGGAATAGGGGTGGGTCTGGGGAATAGGGATGGGTCTTGGGAATAGGGGTGGGTCTGGGGAATAGGGGTGGGGCTGGGGAATAGAGGTGGGGCTGGGGAATAGGGGTGGGGCTGGGGAATAGGGGTGGGGCTGGGGAATAGGGGTGGGGCTGGGGAATAGGGGTGGGGGCTGGGGAATAGGGGTGGGTCTGGGGAATAGTGTCTGGGGCTGGGGTAAAGGGATGGGGCTGGGGTATAGGGATGGGGCTGGGGTGTAGGGATGGGGCTGTGGCTGGGGTATAGGGATGGGGCTGGGGTATAGGGATGGGGCTGGGGTGTAGGGATGGGGCTGGGGTGTAGGGATGGGGGTGGGGTATAGGGATGGGGCTGGGGTATAGGGATGGGGCTGGGGTGTAGGGATGGGGCTGGGGTATAGGGATGGGGCTGGGGTGTAGGGATGGGGCTGGGGCTGGGGTATAGGGGGTGGGGCTGGGGGCTGGGGTGTAGGGATGGGAATGGGACTGAGGTATAGGGATGGGGCTGGGGTATAGGGATGGGGCTGGGGTGTAGGGATGGGGCTGGGGTGTAGGGATGGGGCTGGGGTATAGGGATGGGGCTGGGGGTATAGGGCTGGGGCTGGGGAATAGGGGTGGGGCTGGGGTATTGGGATGGGGCTGGGGTATAGGGATGGGGCTGGGGTATAGGGATGGGGCTGGGGTATAGGGATGGGGCTGGGGTATAGGGATGGGGCTGGGGTATAGGGATGGGGCTGGGGCTGGGGTGTAGGGATGGGGCTGGGGTATAGGGATGGGGCTGGGGTATAGGGATGGGGCTGGGGCTGGGGTATAGGGGTGGGGCTGGGGTATAGGGATGGGAATGGGACTGAGGTATAGGGTTGGGGCTGGGGTATAGGGATGGGGCTGGGGTATACGGATGGGGCTGGGGTATAGGGATGGGGCTGGGGTGTAGGGATGGGGCTGGGGTGTAGGGATGGGGCTGGGGTATAGGGATGGGGCTGGGGTATAGTGCTGGGGCTGGGGAATAGGGGTGGGGCTGGGGTATAGGGATGGGGCTGGGGTATAGGGATGGGGCTGGGGCAGGGGTGTAGGGATGGGGCTGGGGTATAGGGATGGGGCTGGGGTATAGGGATGGGGCTGGGGTATAGGGATGGGGCTGGGGTATAGGGATGGGGCTGGGGTATAGGGATGGGGCTGGGGCTGGGGGTGTAGGGATGGGGCTGGGGTATAGGGATGGGGCTGGGGTATAGGGATGGGGCTGGGGCTGGGGTATAGGGTTGGGGCTGGGGTATAGGGATGGGGCTGGGGTATAGGGATGGGAATGGGACTGAGGTATAGGGTTGGGGCTGGGGTATAGGGATGGGGCTGGGGTATACGGATGGGGCTGGGGTATAGGGATGGGGCTGGGGTGTAGGGATGGGGCTGGGGTATAGGGATGGGGCTGGGGTGTAGGGATGGGGCTGGGGTATAGGGATGGGGCTGGGGTATAGGGCTGGGGCTGGGGAATAGGGGTGGGGCTGGGGTATAGGGATGGGGCTGGGGTGTAGGGATGGGGCTGGGGTGTAGGGATGGGGCTGGGGTATAGGGATGGGGCTGGGGTATAGGGCTGGGGCTGGGGAATAGGGGTGGGGCTGGGGTATAGGGATGGGGCTGGGGTATAGGGATGGGGCTGGGGCAGGGGTGTAGGGATGGGGCTGGGGTATAGGGATGGGGCTGGGGTATAGGGATGGGGCTGGGGTATAGGGATGGGGGCTGGGGGTATAGGGATGGGGCTGGGGTATAGGGATGGGGCTGGGGTATAGGGATGGGGCTGGGGTATAGGGATGGGGCTGGGGTATAGGATGGGGCTGGGGCAGGGGTATAGGGATGGGGGCTGGGGTATAGGGATGGGGCTTGGGTATAGGAATGGGAATGGGGCTGGGGTATAGGGATGGGGCTGGGGTATAGGGATGGGGCTGGGGTATAGGAATGGGAATGGGGCTGGGGTATAGGGATGGGGCTGGGGTATAGGGATGGGGCTGGGGTATAGGGATGGGGCTGGGGCTGGGGTATAGGGGTGGGGCTGGGGTATAGGGATGGGAATGGGACTGAGGTATAGGGTTGGGGCTGGGGTATAGGGATGGGGCTGGGGTATACGGATGGGGCTGGGGTATAGGGATGGGGCTGGGGTGTAGGGATGGGGCTGGGGTGTAGGGATGGGGCTGGGGTATAGGGATGGGGCTGGGGTGTAGTGCTGGGGCTGGGGAATAGGGGTGGGGCTGGGGTATAGGGATGGGGCTGGGGTATAGGGATGGGGCTGGGGGCAGGGGGTGTAGGGATGGGGCTGGGGTATAGGGATGGGGCTGGGGTATAGGGATGGGGCTGGGGTATAGGGATGGGGCTGGGGGTATAGGGATGGGGCTGGGGTATAGGGATGGGGCTGGGGCTGGTGTGTAGGGATGGGGCTGGGGTATAGGGATGGGGCTGGGGTATAGGGATGGGGCTGGGGGCTGGGGTATAGGGGGTGGGGCTGGGGTATAGGGATGGGAATGGGACTGAGGTATAGGGTTGGGGCTGGGGTATAGGGATGGGGCTGGGGTATACGGATGGGGCTGGGGTATAGGGATGGGGCTGGGGTGTAGGGATGGGGCTGGGGTGTAGGGATGGGGCTGGGGTATAGGGATGGGGCTGGGGGTATAGGGCTGGGGCTGGGGAATAGGGGTGGGGGCTGGGGTATAGGGATGGGGCTGGGGTATAGGGATGGGGCTGGGGCAGGGGTGTAGGGATGGGGCTGGGGTATAGGGATGGGGCTGGGGTATAGGGATGGGGCTGGGGGTATAGGGATGGGGCTGGGGTATAGGGGATGGGGCTGGGGTATAGGGATGGGGGCTGGGGTATAGGGATGGGGCTGGGGTATAGGGATGGGGCTGGGGTATAGGGATGGGGCTGGGGCAGGGGTATAGGGATGGGGCTGGGGTATAGGGATGGGGCTTGGGTATAGGAATGGGAATGGGGCTGGGGTATAGGGATGGGGCTGGGGTATAGGGATGGGGCTGGGGTATAGGAATGGGAATGGGGCTGGGGTATAGGGATGGGGCTGGGGTATAGGGATGGGGCTGGGGTATAGGGATGGGGCTGGGGTGTAGGGATGGGGCTGGGGTGTAGGGATGGGGCTGGGGTGTAGGGATGGGGCTGGGGTGTTGGGGTATATTGTCCTTCTGGAAGGTTCTCCCATCTCCCAAGAGGAGTTCTAAAGCTCTGTCAGAGTGACCACCTCCCTGACCAAGACCGTTCTCCCCGATTGCTCAGTTTGGCTGGGCGGCCAGCTCAAGGAAGAGTCTTGGTGGTTCCAAACTTCTTCCATTTAAGAATGATGGAAGCCACTGCGTTCTTGGGGACCTTCAATGCTGCAGAAATTTTTTGGTACCCTTCCCCAGATCTGTGCCTCGATATAATCCTGTCTCTGAGCTCTACGGACAATTCCTTCGACCTCATGGCTTGGTTTTTGCTCTGACATGCAGTGTCAACTGTGGGACCTTATATAGACAGGTGTGTGCCTTTCCAAATTTTGTCCAATCAATTGAATTTACCACAGGTGGACTCCAATCAAGTTGTAGAAACATCTCTGTCACGAATTCTGCCGAGACTGCTCCTCCTCCTTGCTCGGGCATGCTTCGGCGTTCGTCGTCCCCGGAGTACTAGCTGCCACCGTTGTATGTTTCGATGTTCGTTTGGTTGGGTCTGTCTGTTACACCTGTGTCCGTTTGGGTCTGATTATGTGCCCTATAAGTTTCAGGTGTTGTTGTCGTTAGTTTGTGTGTTATTGTCCGCCTGTCCGTTGGTGTCACCTGTGCAGTACTCTGGACTTTGTTTATTGTGACGCACTGTGTTGCGTTGTCGCTCGCCTCCTTGTTTTGAGGTCCTTTATTTTGTATTGTTTATACAGTTAGTAAAGTCTTGTTTGACTCAGCCTATGCGTCCTGCGTCTGACTCCTCAACCGCACCCACGTCAACACTGACAATCTCAAGGATGATCAATGGAAACAGGAGGCACCTGAGCTCAATTTCGAGTCTCATAGCAAAGGGTCTGAGTACTTATGTAAATGAGGTATTTCTGTTTTATGTTTAATAAATTTGCAAACATTTCTAAACCCTCTGTTTTCGCTTTGTCAATATGGGGTATTGTGTGTAGATTGATGAGGATTTTATTTTTTAAATCAATTTTAGAATAAGGCTGTAAAGTAACAAAATGTGTAAAAAGTCAAGGGGTCTGAATACTTTCCGAAGGCACTGTATATCGTAATATTGAGTATTAATTCATGATCAGCATTTTCCTCTCTCTCTCTCTCTCTCTCTCTCTCTCTCTCTCTCTCTCTCTCTCTCTCTCTCTCTCTCTCTCTCTCTCTCTCTCTCTCTCTCTCTCTCCAGACCTGGGGCTAACACTAACCAGACCTGGGGCTAATACTAACCAGACCTGGGGCTAACACTAACCAGACCTGGGACTAACACTAACCAGACCTGGGTTCAAATGCTATTCGAAATCTCTCAAATACCTTGAGCGTTTGCTTTAGCCTGCTTGGCCGTGCCAGATGGGTGTGGTTTGCAGTTTTTGGACTGTTCTATTGGTACCATTAAGTCAGACCAGCTAAATCAAGCACAAATAAAGTATTATGAAATGATTTCGTATATAAGTTGAACCCAGGTCTGACGCTGGCGCTAGCTGGTGCAGGACAAAAGCTGGGCCATGACAGAGCTGTGACAGATAGAGTCCCCCCCCTGCTTCGTGAGCTGCCTGCCTGCGAGTGCTATTGATTCCTGATTAAGCCAGTGAAGAGTTCAGTGAGGAGTTCATTGAGGCAGGCGTCCCAAATGGCGCCCTATTCTCTGTGCATTAGGCTGCCATTTGGGACCCACAGAAGCTCCTCTACCCTCCTCTACCCTCCATTCCACCCTGAGACTCAGTCAGCCCTGACAGAGAGGTGCCATTTATCTGTTGTGACAAAGTGCTCAGTGTGGAGGTTCTATAGATCAACCCAATGACATTCATTGCCCTCTCTACTGGACTAATGGCTTCATGCTGCGATGCTGTGATGCTCAAGTCTGCTGTGTGATCATCCCTCCAGTAAACTAACCTCAGTCTCCTGGTCCATCTCTCTGTGATCATCCCTCCAGTAAACTAACCTCAGTCTCCTGGTCCGTCTCTCTGTGATCATCCCTCCAGTAAACTAACCTCAGTCTCCTGGTCTGTCTCTCTGTGATCAACCCTCCAGTAATCTAACCTCCGTCTCCTGGTCCGTCTCTCTGTGATCATCCCTCCAGTAATCTAATCTCAGTCTCCTGCTCTGTCTCTCTGTGTTCATCCCTCCAGTAATCTAACCTCCGTCTCCTGGTCCGTCTCTCTGTGATCATCCCTCCAGTAATCTAACCTCAGTCTCCTGGTCTGTCTCTCTGTGATCATCCCTCCAGTAATCTAACCTCAGTCTCCTGGTCTGTCTCTCTGTGATCATCCCTCCAGTAATCTAACCTCAGTCTCCTGGTCTGTCTCTCTGTGTTCATCCCTCCAGTAATCTAACCTCAGTCTCCTGGTCTGTCTCCATACTCCATAATAGCATCTCCATACTGTAGGCCTAAATACTGGTCCATCAAATCTTCAGCATCACTCCATGAACAAATATAGTCTGTTAAAGTAAGCGTCAATTATTATTATTTTCCTATTAGCCACACTGAGACAGACAGACAATAACATTTTCCATTTTTTAAGTCACATTGCATTTCATGATTTTATCAGCAGTCTTACTACCAAGAGGGACACGCTGAGCCGATTCTGAAGCCAGATTATTTTCTGGTACAAAAAGGTACATTAGATTTGAGGTATGTATGTATGATAAGTATTTTTTGTGTGATGTAAATCCCCAGTTGTGTGATCTGGTATTAAAGTAATACCCAAAGCCTGCTGTTTGTGTTTTTGTGTTCTTGTTTTGCTTGGGGGTACAGGGGCTTAAGTCCACAACAAGGGGACTGCGGCATTAGAAACAGAAACAAGGGAAAGCTAACAACTGTCAGATGGCTAAACCTCAAGACCATGCTTAACCCATATGGGTACTTTACAAAGCTAAACCTCTGTACAGTTGTTCAGCCTTTCACAACCCAGGGCTGCATCCTATTCCCTTTATAGTGCACTACAATAGGCCTCTGGTGCACTATAAAGGGAATAGGGTGGCAATAGGGTGGCAAGAACACAGGTGCCATGCACACTTATACCCACAATTCCCAGTTTTCTGAGATTTTTTGGAAATAGGAGGGAGTACGCTGTGAGAGAATCCTGCAACCTGGAATTCTTCAGCTGGGATCTCTGAAAAACAAGGGAATTTGAGAAATATTTCAGGAATCTTGCAACCTAGTGCAGGATGCTAACTGTGCAGGATGCTAACTGTGCAGGATGCTAACTGTGCAGGAAGCAGGATGGCTAACTACAGAAACGAAGAGGCTAACACTCATTGAATCATAGTGATTAGCTGAGACAGGCTAACGTGGTGTCATCTGGAGCAGTGATGTCACAAGGGGTCCCCGTAGAGAGGTGACATGAGACATACCATGTGACCAAATGAGATAGTGACCTGTCGTGGTGCTGTTCTAACAATATGCCTGAACAGACACCAGCAGATAGGCCCCCTGGCCAGCGAGGACCTGCTGGTGATTATTGAATATTGGAGATTTGGAGATCTTTCAGGAACCAACAAGAACGACAACAGGGGAGGACAGAGGGAGGGGAGGAGCCGAGAGTCATAAAAGTGTCAGCCAGCTGAAAGTAATTGTAATAGGGCCTCACTGGAATGTCATCAATTCACGACGTCAAGGTCCGAGTTGTTTTGTCATTGCCACCGCAGCCTCTTCATCCTCATCGTGGAGACAAGGCGGGGTGCAGTGACCCAGAGAATAAGAGGAGAAACGAAGGATTCACATCGATTTCAGCCTCTTCAATGAAATGACGGTTCTGTTTAAGCAACTAAGTTCTCATCATCTCATTGAAGGTATTATAGTTTGACGTGAAGGTTATGAGTGATGTTGGTTCTTCCTGACAGATTTTGGGTTAGCGAATTTAGAGACGTATGACAATGCGAGCCTCACACAGACTGAAACCCTGTTGTGTTGTTCAAGTCCACATCAAAATCAAACGGCACCAAAGAAAAGCGCAATTCGAATTTTTGGTGCAAGACGAAATGAAGTGAAAACGTAGTGTTGCCCTTTGCTCCTGTTTACGTATCGTCACTCTGATTCAACACGCAAGTGGCTTTTCCTCCTCAAATGTAAACGCTAATGTTTTTTTGGCCCCTTTCGTCAGTAAAACCAACTTCCCTCCCTTTTGTCCGTCTGTGTGGTGATGGCAGGCGGCGTTTCACACATTTAAAACAAGGGTTAATTAAGAAAAATAAAAAAAATAAAAAAAATCCCTGCAACAACAGCTGTGATGATAATTGATAGAGTGCTATTTGCCTGCTCGCCAAGTAAAATGATGCATGCACTACACTTACAAATGTCCAATTATAGCTGGCTGGTAGTGCTGAAAGGGTTGTGTCGGTTACATATGCTGGATGTAATTAATGTTACTTAAACATGGTGGGATACATCCCCGCCCAGAAAATGGCACCAATGTGTGGAATTTAGAGAGGAGAAAAAAAAAAAAACAGCACCTTAATTTGGAACAATGACAGCTTTAATTTATTATGGGTTATATTTGTCCATAAAAAAAAAAGTTGAGCGAATGGAGAGGGGAAGAGAGGAGATGGAGGAGAAGAGAGGGGGAAGAGGTGGAGAGGGGGAATTAACATGCAGACGACAGCATTATGTTTTTATTGGATGGCCCGTTCTGCCCCCGTGGTCGTGCCAATAAAATGCTTGGTTTTAATACAGCATTATCCACTACAGGGCTACAACCACTTTCCCTTTCAATGTTCATACATATAACTGTAACATGTTGACTGAAATTGCCATATTCAGGTTTCTTAGACATAATGTTTTTCTGTTTGACTTCAGTTTAGTTGTTTACTTTAGGTTAATCGGTGACCGTTAAAATAAGTTGATCCAGAAAAAGGAATGTCCCTATTTTATTATTCAGTCCTAGTCTGAAAATCAATCCCGCCCATCCCATTGTCCCACCGGTGTCCGGGGGCCTCGCGTGTTAGCGTTAACGCAGACGTTGTTAACAAGGGGTGAAATCATGATTAGCCAGTCAGTCAGTCCCTCTGGGCCTAGTGACCCAGCGACCAGCCGGGCAGGCATTCTAACCTCTCATCTGAACTCTGAGGTGTTCGGCGGATACAGAACAGAAGGTGAGGTGAAACGAACGGGCACAAGAAGGGAGTTATACAAGGCATTGTGTTTTTTCATCGGTTTCTTTGTAATGATTCAAAGGTCTTCAGTCATGCCCTTACAAAAGCATACTAATTTGCTCTGTCAGAGTATCGACTGGAGGGAAGAAGGCCAGGAGAGAGGAGGGCCAGGAGGGCTCAAATACAATCCAAAACAATTTCAAATACAACAGGTATGGTTGACGTAGCTTACCTGTTGCAACGGAATCAATCGAAAAGTCCCCAAAGTGCCACACCTGACACCTCAGGCAGGCTAAAGTAAACGCTTTTGAAAATTATTTTGAACCTAGTTCTGCTGAGACAGTGGAGGCCAGCATGAAGCCATTGTGTAGATGTTAGCTGTGAGCTGGTCTGTGTGACAGAATTACCCAGAGGTCATGCTGCCAGTGGATGGATGTCCATCGCTTTCTCCCTGCGTCGCAAATGGCACCCTATTCCCTATATGGGTGATTCTACGGAAGTGGTGCAAATTGCAGTCCTTTAAACAGTTGAAGTAATGCACCTGAGGTTTTGTATAATTTCAGCCAGTAGATTTTAAAGTGGTGCTCACAAGCCCAAACGGCTCCCCGAAATGTGTGCACAATTGTGTGCTATGTCATCCAATTCATATGATATCTTAAGAATTACACATTTTACGAATTTTGTAAGTGCTTAAGATCCCAGATCTTTAAGTCTTCAAACTTCTGACATTTATTTACATCATGATGTGTTCTAATTCAATCCAAGGCAACAACAAACATATTGTTAAATTAATATAGCACAAAGTAAGTGTTATACAGCTATTTCTCTGGAGAGGAGGCTGTCCCAAACCCTGACTCCTAAACTTCATGTTGGAGAATATATAGCAATTAATGATTTTTGTATTTTTTTTAACACTATTATTTCAATAAAACATCTTGAGAGTTGTTCGATTATTATGTTGAAAGAGACTGATCGAATTAGCATACTGAACAAAAATATAAACGCAACATGCAACAATTTCATTGATTTTACTGAGTTACAGTTCGTATGAGGAAATCAGTTTGTTGAAATGAATTAATTAGGCCCTAATCTGTGGATTTCAAATAAAATAAAATAAAATCTTATTTGTCACATGAGCCGAATACAACAGGTGTAGACCTTACCGTGAAATGCTTACTTACAAGCCCTTAACCAACAATGCAGTTCAAGAAATAGAGTTAAGAAAATATTTACTAAATAAACTAAAGTAAAAAATAAAATAAAAAGTAACACAATAAAATAACAATAACGAGGCTATATACAGGTGGTACCAGTACTGAGTCAATGTGCGGGGGTACAGGTTAGTCGAGGTAATTTGTACATGTAGGTAGGGGTAAAGTGACCATGCATAGATAATAAACAGCGAGTAGCAGCAGTGTAAAAACAAGAGGGAGGGTGTCAATGTAAATAGTCTGGGAGGCCATTTGATTAATTGTTCAGCAGTCTTATGGCTTGGGGGTAGAAGCTGTTAAGAAGCCTTTTGGACCTAGACTTGGCGCTCCGGTACCGCTTGCCGTGCGGCAGCAGAGAGAACAGTCTATGACTTGGGTGACTGGAGTCTTTGACAACTTTTTAGGCCTTCCTCTTCACATGATCTGTTGGTCACAAATACCTTAAAAGAATGGGCCTCACAATTCAATTCAAATTGCCATTGATAAAATGCAATTGTGTTCGTTGTCCTTAGCTTATGCCTGCCCATACCATTATCCCACCGCCACTATGAGGCACTCTGTTCACAATGTTGACATCAGCAAACCACTTGACCACACAACGCCATGCACGTGGTCTGCAGTTGTGATGCCGGTTGGAGGTACTGCCAAATTCTCTAAAACAACGTTTTATGGCTTATGGTAGAGAAATGAACATTACATTCTCTGGCAACAGCTCTGTTGGACATTCCTGCAGTCAGCATGCCAATTGCATGCTCCCTCAAAACTTGAGACATCTGTGGCATTGTGTTGTGTGACAAAACTACACATTGTAGAGTGGCCTTTATTGTCCCCAGCGCAAGGTGCACCTGTGTAATGATCATGCTGTTTAATCAGCTTCTTGACATGCCACACCTGTCAGGTGGCTGGATTATCTTGACAAAGTAGAAATGCTCACTAACAGGGATGTAAACACATTTGTGCACAAAATTATTTAGCGAAATAAGCTTTTTGTGCGTATATAGAACATTTTGGGGATCTTTTTATTTCAGTTCATGAAACATTGGACCAACACTTTACATGTTGCGTTCATATTTTTGTTCAGTTTTGTTTATTTTTAAACATCTTCCTCCCAAAAAATAAATCCCACCTGTTTGTGTCACTACCGAAACACACATTAAAAGACTGTAGAATGAATGTGCCTTAAGCCACACCCCTACATATATTACCAGGTGATGTGATTGGACCCCTCTC